>NW_026975014.1:0-281350 GCF_030014295.1 Loxodonta africana
CATAGAGAGATAGTATTCAGGAAGAAATGACGAAGCAAAATAACTGAACAGAAGATTTCAAAGGGCTGCTCAGGAAGACAAAGTAAAGTATATAACAATATGTTCAAAGACCTGGAGGTAGAACATCAAAAGGGAAAAACACACCTGACATTTCTCAAGCTGAACGAATTGGAGAAAAAATTTAGGCCTCGAGTTGCAATAGTGAAGCATTCTGTGGGGACAATACTGAACTATGAAGGAAGCATTAAAAGAGGATGGTAGGAATACACAGAGTCACAATACCAAATAGAATTAGTTGATATTCAACCATTTTGAGAAGTATCATATGATTAGCATGTGATGGTTCTGAAGAAAGGTATCCAAGCTGCATTGAAAGCATTGGCAGAAAAGAAAGTTCCAGGAATTGACAGAATACCAGTTGATATGTTTCAACAAATGGATGCAGCACTGGAAGTGTTCACCCCTCTATGCCAAGAAATTTAGAAGACAGCTACCTGGCCGACTGACTAGGAGTAATCCATATTTATGCCTATTCCCAAGAAATATGATCCAACTGAATTCTGAAATTATAGAAGAACATCATTAATTCCACATGCAAGTATAATTTTGCTAAAAATCATTCAAAACAGGCTGCAGCAGGATTTCGACAGGGAACTGCCAGAAATTCAAGCCAGGATCAGAAGTGGGTGTGGAACCAGGATATCATTGCTGATGTCAGATGGATTCTGGCTCAAAGCACAGAATACCAGAAAGATATTTACCTGTGTTTTATTAACTATGCAAAGACATTCAACTGTGTAGATCATAAAAAATTATGGATAACATTGCGAACTTCAGAACACTTTATTGTGCTCATGAGGAACCTGTACACAGATCAAGACACAGTCATTCTAAAGGGGATACTGTGTGGTATAAAGTCAGAAAAAGTGTGTGTCAGGATTGTGTTTTTCCACTATATTCATTCAATGTGTACGCTGAACAAAGAAGCCGAAAAGCTGAACGACATGAAAAAGAATAGTGCATCAGGATTGGAAGAAGATTCACTAATAACCTGTGAGATGCAGATGATACGATTTTGCTGAAAGTGAACAGGACTCAAAACACTTATTGGTGAAGGTCAAAGATCATAGATTCAGTATGGGTTTTACCTCAACACAAAGAAAAAATCCTTCCAACTGGACCAATAACCAACATCATGATAAATGGAGAAAAGATTGAAATTTTCAAGGATTTCATTTTACTTGGATCCATAATCAACACCCATGGAAGCGGCAATCAAATGGTGGATGCATTGAGCAAATCTACTGCAAAATACCAATTTAATGTGTTGAAAAGCAAAGATGTTACCACAAAGACCAAAGCGCACCTGACCTAAGCCATGGTGTTTTCATTCACCTCATATGCATGAGAAAGCTGGATGATGAATAAGGAAGACCAAAGAAGAATTGACAATTTTGAATTGTGGTGCTGATGAATAATATTGAAATTACCATGGACTGCCAAAAGAACAAACAAACCTGTCTTGGAAGAAGTACAACCACAATGCTCCTTAGAAGCGAGGATGGTGAGACTACGTCTCACATACGTTGGATATGTTATCAGGAGGGATCAGCCCCTTGACAAGGCCATTGTGCTTGGTAAAGTAGAGAGCCAGTGAAAAATAGGAAGACCCTCAGCAGGATGGACTGACTCAGTGGCTGCAGCAATGGGCTCAAGTATAAAAATGATTGTGAGGGTGGTGTAAGGCTGGGCAGTGTTTAGTGCTATTGGGCATAGGGTCCCTCTGAGTCAGAAGCAACTCGAGGGCACCTAATAACAACATTGTAAATGATTCCCACACGTGTGTTATTTTCTCATACTGTATTGTCATCCATGTTGCTGTAATGCTAGAAGCTCTGCCACCAGTATTTCAAATACCAGCAGAGTCACCCATGGTGGACAGGTTTCACCTGAGCTTCCTGACTAAGACAAACTAGGATAAAGGACCTGGTAGCCTACTTCTCAACATTAGCCAGTGAAAACTATATTAAGGGCAAAGGAACATTGTCTGATATAGTGCTGGAAAACGAGCCCCTCAGGTTGGAAGACACTCAAAATAGGACTGGGGAAGAGCTTCCTCCTCAAAGTAGAGTCAGCCTTACTGACATGGATGAAGACAAGCTTTGGGGGCCTTCATTTATTCATGTGACACAACTCAAAATGAGAAGAAATCCCCGCAAACATCCATTAATAATAAGAATGTACATTAATAATCAGTGTACAATGAATGACTCTAGGAAAATTGGAACTTATAAAAAATGAAATGGAACACATTAACATTGATATCCTAGGCATTAAAAAAAAAAAATAGAGAGCTTAAATGGACTGGTAAAGGCTATTTTGAATTGACTATCATATGATCTACTCTGCTGAGAACGACAAATTAAAGAGGTATGGCAGTGCATTCATCATCAAAAAGAATATTTGAAGCTCTAACCTCAAGCACAACGCTGTCAATGATAGGCAAATATCCACAAACCTACAAGGAAGACAAGTTAATATGACTATTTTTCAAATTGAAACACCAACCACTAAGACAAAAGATAAAGAAATTGACAGTTCGTACCACCTTCTGCAGTCTGAAATTGAACAAACATGCAATCAAGATGCATTAATAATTACTGGTGATTGGAATGCAGATGTTGGAAACAAAGAAGTAGACACAGTAGTTGGAAAATACAGCCTTGGTGATATAAACAATGCCAGGGACCGCATGGCCTGACAGAGCTTTTCACGACCAGTGACTTCTTCATTACAAGTACCTTTTTTCAACAAAATAAACATCATGTATACCTGTCAATCTCACCAGAATAAATACACAGGAATCAAAATGACTAAGTCTGTGGAAAGAGACTATGGAAAAGCTCAATTCAGTCATAAGAAACACAGGGATGACTCCCGGAAACACCATCCATTGCTCATAAGCAAGCTCAAGCTGAAGCTGAAGAGAATCAGAACAAGTCAACAACGGCCAAAGTATGAACCTGGGTATATCCCACCTGAACTTAGAGGTCATCTGAGAATATATTTGACTCATTAAACACTAATGACCAAAGGCCACACAGACAGTGGGATGACATCAAGGGCATGAAGAAAGTTAAGAATCCACTAAAAAGTAATGAAAGTAAAAGACCAAAATAGATGTCAAAAAAGGATCTGATACTTGCTGTTGAATGTGGAGTAAATAAAGTAAAAGGAAGAATTGATAAAGTAAAGAGCTGAAAAGAGGATTTAAACGACAGCTAGAAAAGACAAAGTAAAGTATTATAATGAAATGTGCAAAGACCTGTTGTTAGGTGCTGTCAAGTTAGCTCCAACTCATAGTGACCCTGTGCACAACAGAACGAAACACTGCCCAGTCGTGAGCCATCCTTACAATCCTTGTTATGCTTGAGCTCACTGTTGCAGTCACTGTGTCAGTCCAACTCCTTGAGGGCCTTCCTCTTTTCCGCTGACCCTGTAATCTGCTGAGCATGATGTCCTTCTCCAGGGACTCTTCCGTCCTGGCAACATGTCCAAACTATGTAAGATGCAGTTTTGCCATCCTTGCCTCTAAGGAGCATTCTGGCTGTACCTCTTCTAAGACAGACCTGTTTGTTATTTGCCAGTCCATGGCATATTCAATATTCTTCACCAATACCTCAATTCAAAGGCATCAATTCTTTTTCAGTCTTCCTTATTCATTGTCCAGCTTTCACATGCATATGACGCGATTGAAAATACCATGGCTTAGGTCAGGCGCACCTTAGTCTTCAGGGTGACATCTTTGCTTATCAACACTTTGAAGAGGTCCTTTGCAGCAGATTTACCTACTGCAATGCATCTTTTGATTTCTTGACTGCTGCTTCCATGGATGTTGATTGTGGATCCAAGTAAAATGAAATCCTTCACAACTTCAAGCTTCTCTCTGTTTATCACGATGTTGCTCAATGGTCCAGTTGTGAGGATTTTTGTTTTCTTTATGTTGAGATGCAATCCATACTGAATGTTGTGGTCTTTGATATTCATTAGTAAGTGGTTGAAGTCCTCTTCACTTTCAGCAAGCAAGGTCCTGTCATCTGCATAACACAGGTTCTTAATAAGTTTTCCTCCAATCCTGATGCCCAGTTTTGCTTCGTATAGTCCAGCTTCTTGTATTATTTGCTCAGTATACAGATTAAATACTTATGGTGAAAATACACAACCCCAACGCACGACTTTCCTGACTTTAAACCAATCAGTATTTCCTTGATCTGTCTGAACAACCACCTCTTCATCTATGTAAAGGTCCCTCATGAGCACAATTAAGTGTTCTGGAATTCCCATTCTTCGCACTGTTATCCATAGCTTGTTATGATCCACACAGTCAAATGCCTTTGCATAGTCAATAAAACACAGGTAAACGCCCTTCTGGTATTCTCTCCCTTCAGCCATGATCCATCTGACATCAGCAAGGATATCCCTGGTTCCACATCCTTTTCTGAAACCGGACTGAATTTCTGGCAATTCCCTGTCGATATACTGCTGCAGCCATTTTTGAATGATCTTCAGCAAAATTTTGCTTCCATGTGATATTAAGGATATTGTTCTCTAATTTCCACATTCAATTGGATCATCTTTCTTGGGACTAGGCATAAATATGAATCTCTTCCAGTCAGTTGGCCAGGAAGCTGTCTTCCATATTTCTTGGCATAGATGAGTGAGCATCTCCAGCGATGCATCTGTTTGTTGAAACATTGCAATGGATATTCCATCAATTCCTGGTGCCTTGTTTTTCACAAATGCCGTCAGAGAAGTTTGGGCTTCTTTCTTCAGTACCATCGGTTCCTGATCATATGCCACCTCTTGGAATAGTTGAACTTCGACTAATTCTTTTTGGTATCATAACTCAGTGTATTCCTCCCATCTTCTTTTGATGCCTCCCGTGTCATTTAATATTTTCCCCATGGAATCCTTCACCATTGCAACTCGAGGCTTGAATTTTTCTTCAGCTCTTTTGGCTTGAGAAATGCCGAGTGTGTTCTTCCCTTTTGGTTTTCCATCTCCAGCTCTTTGCACATGTCATTATAATGTGCGTTTACTTTGTCTTCTAGAGATCCCCTTTGAAATCTTCTGTTCAGTTCTTTTACTCCACAAATTCTTTCTTTTGCTTTAGCTGCTCAATGCTCAAGAGCAAGTTTCATAGTCTCCGCTGACATCCATCTTGGTCTTTTCTTTCTCTCCTGTCTTTTCAATGACCTCTTTCTTTCTTCATGTATGATGTCCTTGATGTCATTCCACAACTCGTCTGGTCTTCAGTCACTAGTGTTCAATGCATCAACTCTATTCTTCAGATGATCTCCAAATTTAGGTGGGACACACTCAAGTTCATATTTTGGCTCCAATGCACTTGTTCTGATTTTCTTCATTTTTGGCTTGAACTTGCATATGAGCAATTGATGGTCTGTTCCACGGTTGGCCCCTGGCCTTGTTCTGATGGATGATATTGAGCTTTTCCATTGTCTCTTTCCACAGATGTAGTCAATTTGATTTCTGTGTGTTCCATCTGGTGAGGTCCATGTGTATAGATACCATTAATGTTGGTGAAAGAAGGTATTTGCAATGAAGAGGTCATTGTTCTTGTAAAATTCTATCATTCGATCTCTGGCATTGTTTCTATCACCAAGGCCATATTTTCCAACTACTGGTCCTTCTTTTTTGTTTCCAACTTTTACATTCTAAAAAAATTTCTAGTTGCCAGTAATTACCAATGCATCTTGATTGCATGTTCAATCAATGTTGGACTGCTGTAGCCGATAAAAATCCTTTATTTATTCATCTTTGGCCCTAGTGATTGGTGCATAAATTTGGATAACAGTCATATTAACTCGTCTTCCTTGTAGCTGTATGCATATTATCCTACCACTGACAGCGTTGTATTTCAGGATAGATCTTGAAATGTTCTTTTTGACCATGAATTCAACACCATTCCTCTTCGAGTTGTCATTCCCAGAATAGTAGGCTATATGGTTGTCCGGTTCAAAATGGCCAATACCAGCCCATTTCAGCTCACTAATGCCTAGGATATCGATGTTTATGTGATCCATTTCATTTTTGATGATTTCCAGTTTTCCTCGATTCATATTTCATACGTTCCAAGTTCCAATTATTACTGGATTTTTGCAGCTGTTTCTTCTCATTTTGAGTTGTGCCACATCAGCAAATAAAGGTCTCGAAAGCTTTACTCCATCCATGTCATTAAGGTGGACTCTACTTTGAGGAGGCAGCTCTTCCCCAGTCATCTTTTGAGTGCCTTCCAACCTGGGGAGCTCATCTTCCAGCACTATATCAGACAATGTTCTGCTGCTATTCGAAAGGTTTTCACTGGCTAATGTTTTTCAGAAATAGAATGCAGGGTCCTTCTTCCTAGTCTGTCTTAGTTTGGAAGCTCAGCCGAAACCTGTCCTCCATGGGTGACACTGCTGGTATCTGAACACCAATGGCATAGCTTCCAGCATCACAGCAACACGCACGCCCCCACATTATGACAAACTGACAGACGTGGGGGTGCAAAGACCTTGAGTACAAAAGCCAAAAGGAAAGAACATACTCACCATTTCTCAAGCTGAAAGAACGGAAGAGAAAATTCAAGTCTTAAGTTGCAATATGTATACTGAGCAAATATTTGAGAAGCTGGATTATATGAAGAAGGAGGGGACATCAGGATTGGAGGAAAAAAATATTAACAACATGTGTTATGTAGATGACACAACCTTGTTTGTTGAACGTGAATAGGACTTGAAGCACTTATTAAGATCAGAGACCACATCCTTTAGTATGGATTACACCTCAATAAAAACAAAAATATCCTCACAACTGTACGAATAAGCAACATCATGATGAATCGAGAAAAGTCTGAAGTTGTCAAGCATTTCATTTTACTTGGATTCACAATCAACAGCCATGGAAGCAGCAGTCAAGAAATCAAAAGACACATTGCATTAGACAAATCTACTGAAAAAAACCTCTCTTAAGTGGTGAAAATAAAAATTTTTACCTTGAGGACTAAGGTGCATGTGACACAAGCCATGGTGTTTCCAATCACCTCATATGCAGTGAAAGCTGGACGATGAATAAGGAAGACAGAAGAAGAATCGATGCCTTTGCATTTGGCTGTTGTAGAAGATAATCGACTATACCATGATGTCAAAAGAATGAATAAATCTGTCTTGGAAGAAGTACAACCAGAATACTCCTTAGAAACAAGGATGGCAAGTCTACATCTCACATACTTTGGACATATTTTCAGGAGGAATCAGTCCCTGGAGAAGGCCATCATGCTTGGTTATAGAGGAAGACCCTCAATGAAATGGATTGACTCAGTAGCTGCAACAATGGGCAAAAGCATAGCAACAATTGTGAGGATGGCACAGAATTGAGAAGTGTTTTGTTCTATCTATGAGTCAGTATTGACTAAATTTGCCTAGCAACAAGTTGCAATTTTGAAAGATTCTATGGGGAAAATATCAAATGACACAATGCATCAAAAGAAGATGGAAGGAGTACAGAGAGTCATTGTACCAAAAAGAATCTGTTGACGCTCAGCCCTTTCAGGAAGGACTATGTAATCAAGCACCGAAGGTGCTGAAGGAAGAAGTCCAAGCTTCACTGAAGGTATTGGTAAACAAAGAAAGAAAGAAAAAAACAAGGCTCCAGGAATAGACAGAATATCAAGTGAGATGTTCCAAGAAATGGACCCAGAGCTGGAAGCACTCACTCATTTATGCCAAGAATTTGGAAGATAGTAATCTGGCCAACCAACAGGAAGAAATTGATATTTGTGCCCAATCCAGAGCAAGGTGATCCAACAGAATGCAGAAATTATCAAATAATACCATTACTATCACACACAAGTAAAATTTTGCTGAAGATCTTTTGAAACCAAATGCAGTAATACATCAACAATGAACTGCCAGAAATTCAAGCTGCAGACAGAAGAGGACATGGAATGAGGGATATCATTGCTGATGTCAGATGGATCCTGGCTGAAAGCAGAGAATACCTAAAACATATCTACCTCGGTTTTACTGACTGTGCAAAGGCATTCAACTGTATGGATCATAACAAATTATGAATAACATTACGAAGAATGGATATTCCACAACACTTAACTGTTTTGAGGAGGAAACTACATAGACCAACATACAGTCATTTCAATAGAATAAGGGGATACTGCATAGTTTTAAATCAGGAAGGTGCCTTAGGGTTGTATCCTTTCACCATACTTATTAAATCCACATGCTGAATAAAAAATCCATGAAGCTGGACTCTATGAAGAAGAAAAGGGCATCAGGATTCGATGAAGACTCATTAACTACTAGCGATATGCAGATGACACAACTATGCTAGCTGAAAGTGAAGAGCACCTGAAACACTCATAATATCAAAGACTACAGCCTTCAATATGGATTACACCTCAATTTAAAGAAAACAAAACCCTCACAAGCAGACCAGTAAGCAATGTCATGATAAAACAAGAAAAGATTGAATTTGTCAAGGATTTCATTTTACTTGGATCCACAGTCAATACCCATGGAAGCAGCTGTCAAGAAATCAAAAGAACTGTTGCACTGGGCAAATCTGTTGCAAAAGACCTCTTTAAAGTGTAAACAAGCAAATACGTCACTTTCAGGTCTAAAGTGCTCATGACCCAAGCCATGGTTTTTTCAGTCCCTCATGTACATGCGAAAGCTGGACAAAGAATAAAGAAGACTGAACTGTTGCATTTGAATTGCAGTGTTGGCAAAAAATATTGAATATACTGTGGACCCCTAGAAAAAGGAATAAATCTGCTTGGGAGAAGTAAAACACAGCCAGAATGCTCCTTAGAGGCAAGGATGGTGAGACTTCACCTCATGTACTTAGGATATGTTATGGAGGGACCAGTCCTTGAAGAAGGAAATCATATTTGGTAAAGTAGTTGTCATTGTTGTTAGGTGCCATCTAGTCAGTTCCAACTCATAGTGACCCTATATAAAACAGAACAAAACACTGCCTGGACCTGTGCCATCCTTACAATTTGTGTTATGCTTAAGCCCATTACTGGAGCCACTGTGTCAGTCTATCTTGTTGGGGGCCTTCCTTTCATAACAATTGTGGATAACGTTGTGAAGTACGGGGATTTTAGAACATTTAATTTTGCTAACGTGGAATCTGTACATACACCATAAATCAGTTCCTCAGGCAGAACAAGGGAATAGTGTGTGCTTTAAAATCAGGAAAGGTATGCATCAGGGTTGTATCCTTTCACCGTACATACTCAATTTATATGCTGATCAAATAATGTGAGAAGCTGGACTATCTGAAGAAAAGTGTGCCATCAGGATTGCAAGAAGACTCATTAATAATTTGAGAGAGGCAGATGATACTGCCTTGCTTACTGAAGGCAAAGTGGATTTGAAGCACTTACTGGTAAAGATCAAAGACTACAGCCTTCAGTATGAATTACACTCCAACATAGTGAAAAGAAAAATCCTTACAATCGGGCCAACAAGCAACATCATGATAAACAGAGAAAAGGTGGAAGTGGTCAAGGATTTCATTTTACCTGGATACACCATCAGTGCCAGCAGTCAGTAAATAAAATGATGTACTGAACTGGGCAAATCTTCTGCATAAAGACCTCTTTAAAGTGTTGAATAGCAAAGGTGTTACTTTTTTGACTAAGGTGCACCTGACCCAAGCCACGGTATTTTCCATCACCTCATAGGCATTCAAAAGCTGGACAATGAATAAGGAAGTCTGAAGAAGAACTGATGCCCTTGAGTTATGGTGTTGGAGAAGGATACTGAATATACTATGAACTGCCAGAAGAATGAACAAATCTGTCTTGGGAGAAGTGCAGAGTGTTCCTTGGAAGCAAGGATGGAAAAATTTCATCTCATACACTTTGGACATGTTATCGGGGGGAAGAACATCATGCTTGGTAGAGGGCCAGCAAGAAAGAAGAAGACCCTCGACCAGATGGATTAGCACAGTGTCTGCAAACAATGGATTCAAACATAGCAGCCATCTAAGGTACAGCCGCAGAGCCCACCCACCGAAGTGCTTTAGGAATAGAGACATACCTACCCGACTGGCACTTGGGGGAAGCCTGTCAGCATCCTGCCCCCCCTGGAGTATGAACCCCTGCTGCTACTAGAATCTGGTGTACAAAACTATCACCAGTTCTTCTCTAGGTGGAAATGTAACAGTCTGCTCCACACACTTGATGCCCCAAAATCAGATTCTACTGAAGAATAGTGAATGGACTCTTAGGTTCACATATCTGGTAACAGCCCAAACCAGCTAGTAATAGGACATAAGTGAGTCAAGGGCTACAACATTCAAGACAGCGCAATCTAGTAGCCCATCTACGTACATTGAAAGAAAACAAAACAAGACTCAGTGACCAAATATAGATTAAATCACTACAACATCTTAGTGATGGCTCAGAGACAGCAGGCGATATCAAAACACATATAGAAGCAGACCATGATTGCTTCTACAACTCCCCAAAGTAAAGAATCAAAATCTTTTCCAAATGAAGATACAATCCTGGAATTGCCAGATACAGAATAAAAAAAAAACTAATTTACAGAATTCTTCAAGACATCAGGGATGACCTCAGAAATGAAATAAGGCAATTTACAGAAAAAGCCAAGGAACACACTGATAAAGCAGTTCAAGGTCTCAAAAAGATTATTCAAGAACATAGTGGAAAAGTTAATAAGCTGCAAGAATCCATAGAGATACAGCATTCAGAAATCCAAAAGATTAACAATAAAATTACAGAATTAGACAACGCAATACGAAGTCAGAGGAGCACACTCGAGCAATTAGAATGCAGAGTGGGAGCTCTGAAGGACCAGGGAATTGACACCAATATAGCTGGAAAAAATCAGATAAAAGAATTAAAAAAAATGAAGAAATCCTAAGAATCGTGTGGGACTCTATCAAGAAGAATAACTTGCATGTGATTGGAGTCCCAGAACGGGGAGGGATATCAGAAAACACAGAGAGAATAGTTGAAGATCTGTTGGCAGAAATCTTCCCTGACATCATGAAAGACGAAAGGATATCTATCCAAGATGCTCATCGAACCCCATTTAAGACTGATCCAAAAAGAAAATCACCAAGACATATTATCATCAAACTTGCCAAAACGAAAAATAAAGAGAAAATATTAAAATCAGCCAGGGATAAAATAAAGGTCTCCTACAAGGGAGAATCAATAAGAATAAGTTCAGACTACTCAGCAGAAACCATGCAGGCAAGAAGGCAATCGGATGACATATACAGAGCACTGAAGGGGAAAAACTGTCAGCCAAGGATCATATATCCAGCAAAACTCTCTCTGAAATATGAAGGTGAAATTAAGACATTTACAGATAAACACAAGCTTAGAGAATTTGTAAAAACCAAACCAAAGCTACAAGAAATACTAAAGGGGGAAATTGTTTGATAAGAAAAACAATAATATCAGACACCAGCACAACACAAGGTCACAGAACAGAGCATCCTGATATCAACCCAAATAGGGAAATCACAAAAACAAATTAAGATTAATTTTAAAAAGAAAAAAACACTCAAAACAGGGAATCATTGAAGTCAATATGTAAAAGATCATAATAATCTAAAAGAGGGACTAAATACAGGTGGCATAGAACTGCCATATGGTGAGGGATACAAGGCGATATAGGACAATACAAGTTAGGTTTTTACTTAGAAAAATAGGGGTAAATAGTAAGGTAACCACAAAGAGGTATAACAACTCCACAACTCAAAATAAAAACCAAGAAAAACATAACGACTCAGCAAACATAAAGTCAGATACTATGAAAAAGAGGAACACAAAATTTACAAAGAAAAATGTCTCAGCACAAAAAAGTAAGTGGAAAAATGAAATTGTCAACAACACACATAAAAAGGCATCAAAATGACAGCACTAAACACATGCTTATCTATAATTACGCTGAATGTAAATGGACTAAAGGCATCAATAAAGAGACAGAGAGTCACGGACTGGATAAAGAAACACGATCCGTCTATATGCTGCCTACAAGAGACACACTTTAGACTTAGAGACACAAACAAACTAAAACTCAAAGGATGGAAAAAATATATCAAGCAAACAATAAGCAAAAAAGAGCAGGAGTAGCGATATTAATTTCTGACAAAATAGACTTTAACGTTAAATCCACCACAAAGGATAAAGAAGGACACTACATAATGATAAAAGGAAAAATTGCCCAGGAAGATATAACCATATTAAATATTTATACACCCAATGACAGGGCTGCAAGATACATAAAACAAACTTTTTCAGAACTGAAAAGTGAGATAGACACCTCCACAATTATACCAGGAGACTTTGACACACCACTTTCGGAGAAGGACAGGACATCCAGTTAGAAGCTCAATAGAGACACGGAAGACCTAATTACAACAATCAACCAACTTGACCTCATTGACTTATACAGAACACTCCATCCAACTGCTGCAAAGTATACTTTTTTTTCTAGTGCACATGGAACATTCTCTAGAATAGACCACATATTAGGTTTTAAAACAAACATTTGCAGAATCCAAAACATTCAAATATTACAAAGCATCTTCTCAGACCACAAGGCCATAAAAGTGGAAATCAATAACGCAAAAATTATGGAAAAGAAATCAAATACTTGGAAACTGAACAATAACCTGCTCAAAAAAGACTGGGTTATAGAAGACATTAAGGAGGGAATAAAGAAATTCATAGAATGCAACGAGAATGAAAATACTTCCTATCAAAACCTCTGGGACACAGCAAAACCAGTGCTCAGAGGTCAATTTGTAATGATAAATGCACACATACTAAAAGAAGAAAGAGCCAAAATCAGAGAACTGTCCCTACAATTTGAACAAATAGAAAGTGAGCAACAAAAGAATCCATCGGGCACCAGAAGAAAACAAATAATAAAAATTAGAGCTGAACTAAATGAATTAGAGAACAGAAAAACAATTGAAAGAATTAACAAAGCCAAAACTGGTTCTTTGAAAAAATTAACAAAATTGATAAATCATTGGCCAGACTGACTAAAGAAATACAGGAAAGGAAACAAATAACCCAAATAAGAAACGAGATGGGTCACATCACAACAGACCCAACTGAAATTAAAAGAATCATGTCAGATTATTGCGAAAAAGTACACTCTAACAAGTTTGCAAACCCAGAAGAAATGGATGAATTCTTAGAAAAAACTACCTACCTAAACTAACACAATCAGAAGAACAACTAAATAGACCCATACCAAAAATGAGATTGAAACAGTAATCAAAAAACTCCCAACAAAAAAAAAACCCTGGCCCGGATGGCTTCACTGCAGAGTTCTACCAAACTTTCAGAGAAGAGTTAACACCACTACTACTAAAGGTATTTCAAAGCATAGAAAATGATGGAATATTGCCTAGCTCATTCTATGAAGCCACTATATCCCTGATTCCAAAGCCAGGTAAAGACATCACAAAAAAAGAAAATTACAGACCTATATCCCTCATGAACATAGATGCAAAAATCCTCAACAAAATTCTAGCGAATAGAATTCAACAACATATCAAAAAAATAATCCACCACGACCAAGTGGGATTTATACCAGGTATGCAAGGCTGGTTTAATATTCGAAAAGCCATTAATGTAATCCACCACATAAATAAAACAAAAGACAAAAACCACATGGTCTTATCAATTGATGCAGAAAAAGCATTTGACAAAGTCCAACACCCTTTTATGATAAAAACTCTCAGCAAAATAGGAATTGAAGGAAAATTCCTCAACATAATAAAGGGCATCTTTTTATACAAAGCCAACAGCCAACATCACTCTAAATGGAGAGAGCCTGAAAGCATTTCCCTTGAGAACGGGAACCAGACAAGGATGCCCTTTATCACCACTCTTATTCAACATCGTGCTGGAAGTCCTAGCCAGGGCAATTAGGCTAGACAAAGAAATAAAGGGTATCCGGATTGGCAAGGAGGAAGTAAAGTTATCACTATTTGCAGATGACATGATTTTATACACAGAAAACCCTAAGGAATCCTCCAGAAAACTACTGAAACTCGTAGAAGAGTTTGGGAGAGTCTCAGGTTATAAGATAAACATACAAAAATCACTTGGATTCCTCTACATCAACAAAAAGAACATCGAAGAGGAAATCACCAAATCAATACCATTCACAGTAGCCCCGAAGAAGATAAAATACTTAGGAATAAACCTTACCAAAGATGTAAAAGACCTATATAAAGAAAACTACAAGTACTACTACAAGAAACTGAAATGGACCTAGTTAAGTGGAAAAACATACCTTGCTCATGGATAGTTAACATAGTAAAAATGTCTATTTTACCAAAACCCATCTATACATACAATGCACTTCCAATCCAAATTCCAATGACATTTTTTAATGTGATGGAGAAACAAATCACCAACTTCATATGGAAGGGAAAGAAGCCTCAGACAAGCAAAGCATTACTGAAAAAGAAGAAGAAAGTGGGAGGCCTCATTCTACCTGATTTTAGAACCTATTATACAGCCACAGTAGTCAAAACAGCCTGGTATTTGTACAACAACAGGCACATAAACCAATGAAACAGAACTGAGAACCCAGGTATAAATCCATCCACATATGAGCAGCTGATATTTGACAAAGGGCCAGTGTCAGTTAATTGGGGAAAAGATAGTCTTTTTAACAAATGGTGCTGGCATAACTGGATATCCATTTGCAAAAAAATGAAACAGGACCCATACCTCACACCATGCACAAAAACTAACTCCAAGTGGATCAAAGACCTAAACTAAAGACTAAAACAATAAAGATCATGGAAGAAAAAATAGGGACAACTTTAGGAGCCCTAATACAAGGCATAAACAGAATACAAAACATTACCAAAAATGACGAAGAGAAACCAGATAACTGGGAGCTCCTAAAAATCAAACACCTATGCTCATCTGAAGAGTTCACCAAAAGATTAAAAAGACCACCTACAGATTGGGAAAGAATTTTCAGCTACGACATCTCTGACCAGTGCCTGATCTCTAAAATCTGTATGATTCTGTTAAAACTCAACCACAAAAACACAAACAACCCAATCAAGAAGTGGGCAAAGGATATGAACACACACTTCACTAAAGAAGATATGCAGGCAGCTAACCGATACATGAGAAAATGCTCTCGCTCATTAGCCATTAGAGAAATGCAAATTCAAACTATGATGCGATTCTATCTCACTCCAACAAGGCTGGCATTAATCCAAAAAACACAAAATAATAAATGTTGGAGAGGCTGCAGAGAGATTGGAACTCTTATACACTGCTGGTGGGAATGTAAAATGGTACAACCACTTTGGAAATCTATCTAACGTTTTCTTAAACAGTTAGAAATAGAACTACCATACAACCCAGAAATCCCGCTCCTCGAAATATACCCTAGAGAACTAAGAGCCTTCACACAAACAGATATATGCACACCCATGTTTATTGCAGCTCTGTTTACAATAGCAAAAAGCTGGAAGCAACCAAGGTGTCCCATTAACGGATGAATGGTTAAATAAATTGTGGTATATTCACACAATGGAATACTACACATTAATAAAGAACCATGACGAATCTGTGAAACATTTCATAACGTGGGGGAACCTGGAAGGCATTATGCTGAGCGAAATTAGTCAGAGGCAAAAGGACAAATATTGTATAAGACCACTATTATAAGATCTTGAGAAATAGTATAAACTGAGAAGAACACATACTCTTGTGGTTACAAGGTGAGGAGGGAGGGAGGGTGGGAGAGGGTTATTTACTGATTAGTTAGCAGATAAGAACTACTTTAGGTGAAGGGAAGGACAATACTCAATACACGGAAGGTCAGCTCAACTGGACTGGACCCAAAACAAAGAAGTTTCTGAGATAAACTGATAGCTTCAAACATCAGTGGAGCATGGCGGGGGTCTGGGGACTATGGCTTAAGGGGACTTCTAAGACAATTGGCAAAATAATTCTATTATGAAAACATTCAGCATCCCACTTTGAAATGTGGCGTCTGGGGTCTTAAGTGCTAACAAGTGGCCATCTAAGATGCATCAGTTGGTCTCAACCCATCAGAATCAAACGAGAATGAAGAACACCAAGGTCACAAGATAACCATGAGCCCAAGAGACAGAAAGGGCCACATGAACCAGAGACTTACATCATCCTGAGACCAGATGAACTAGATGGTGCCCGGCCACAACCGATGACTGCCCTGACAGGGAGCACAACAGAGAACCCCTGAGGGAGCAGGAGATCAGTGGGATGCAGACCCCAAATTCTCATAAAAAGACCAGACTTAATGGTCTGATTAAGACTAGAGGCATCCCAGCTGTCATGGTCCCCAAACCTTCTGTTGGCCCAGAATAGGAACCATTCCCGAAGACAACTTATCAGACACGGAAGGGACTGGACAATGGGTTGGAGAGAGATGGTGGCTAAGAGTGAGCTACTTGTATCAGATGGACACTTGAGACTGTGTTGGCATCTCCTGTCTGCAGGGGAGATAGGAGGGTAGAGAGGGTTAGAAACTGGCAAAATTGTCAGAAAGGAGAGACTGGGAGGGCTGACTCATTAGGCGGAGAGCAAGTGGGTGTATGGAGTAAGGTGTATATAAGCTTATATGTGACAGACTGACTTGATTTGTAAACGTTCACGTAAAGCTCAATAAAAATTATTAAAAAAAACATAGCAGCCATTTTGAGGATGGCGCAGGGACAGGCAGTGTCTCATTCTGCTGTACACAGAGTCACTATGAGTCAGAATGGACTAAACAGCACCAAACAACAACAACAAAGATGGTAGTGTGGATACATATCCTGTTATGTAATCTTCAAAGAGTATTACAATCAGACAGCTAGAAAACTTATCTAAGGGAAAATAAGAGGCCAAAGTTCATACCAGCAGGAGCCTGCATTAATATCATAGCAAGAAACAGGTCATGGTTATTGCAGCCAGGAAATTAGCATCTATATCCAACTGAAGAAGAACTCAAGATATGTATACTTGGAAACTAAATCCACATCCCAATAGGAACCCTGGTGGCACAGCGTTTAAGAGTTACAGCTGCTAACCAAAAGGTCAGCAGTTCAAATCCACCAAACGCTCCTTTGAAAACCATGTGGCAGTTCTACTCCTTCCTATAGAGTTGCTGTGCATCAGAAACCACTTGATGGCAATAGTAATGGGCAGCAGTAAATACGGCATATTTATTACAGTCAAGAGGTTAGCATGCATACCCAAAGAAAAACACGATGGGTTAAAACAAGCTCTAAGACTAAATATTTACCTAGAATATAGTAATAATATTGAAGTCAAGGTCATTACAGCCATAAAGTTAGCACTTATAGCCAAAGAAATAAGAGGTCAGAATTAATAAAACCTGGAATTCATCCAAATCCTAACATAAAGTGAGGGGCACAATGCTACAACCTCCATATACAAGGAGAAAGGAGGTTAGGGTTCAAAGAATCATGAGCCCAAAATCATATTTTAATAAGAGATACATTATGCTTCTTAAAGCCAGGAAGCTACATTCACATACTACTTAAGAGAAGATCAGGGTTCATAAAGCCCTGGTCTGACTCAAATTGTGCTAAGAATTGTGTTATGTTTCCTACAAGCAGGTAAGTAGCAACCACGTTCATGGACAAAAACAGATTAGGGTTCATAAAGCTAACAGCCTACATCCATATTTTAGTGAAAATGGCCCATGGTTCTCATGGCCAGGGAGCTAGAATCCATATCCTATGAAACGTAAAGACAGAGTTTAAAGAATGCAAATCCGAGTAAAAATCTGAAACTGGATCTGAATATTAAACAGGCCGTGGTTGTTAGAGTCAAGAAACTCCTATGTTGGGAGACTGAAGGTCAGGGTTCATTGAGCCAGAAAAATGCATCCATAAAACATAGCCAAGGGAAAAGGGGGCCACAGTAAGTACAGCCAGATAGGTAGTATTCATATTCATGATTAAAGATGGTCAGAGTCCATATGAAAGGAAATTTGCCTTAATAACCTACTTAAAAAAAGATACATGGCTTGTGAGGCCTGGAAATTAGCATCTATACCCAGAGAAACATGAAGGCAGGATTCATAAAGAAGAGCTTTAACGTATGTACTAGTGAGAAAAGGGTCATTTAAACAAAGCTAGAAAGGGAATATCCATAACCTTAAAACAATATCTATGTCTTTAGTTTTGTTTTTTTTTTTACTAAGATATTGACATAATAGTAAAGATTATGTCATGGTTGTTACAAAAAGGAAGTTAGCAACCATATCCAAAGGAAAAAGAATAACAAAAAAGATCAGGTTTCACAGAGCCAGGAGCTTGACCCATATTCTGGTAATGAAATAGTCAAAGGCAGCACGGTTGGAAAGCTAGCATCCTATTCAAGCAGACAAGAGGCCAGGGTTCACAGAGCTTGTTCCATGCACATATTTTTTTAATAAGGAATATGACGTGAGTGTTACAGCCAGAATCTGCTAATAGAGAAGTTCATGATTCACAGAGCCAAGAGACTAAATCAACACCCTATGAAGTAATGGGGCATGGTTGTTACAGAACCATGCCCCATACTGGCATCTATATTAAAGAGAGGGAAGGGAAGGGTTCTTTTATCAAAGTTGATGTCAATATCCTGTTGAGAATTAGGCCTTGGATTTCAGCCAGGAATCCAGCACCAGTATGTAAAAACAAACAGTTGTATGTAAGGGATAAGGAAATCATGCTACATCTTAGTAAGAATTAGGAATGGTGCTTTCAGCCAGGACGTCAACATTTATATTCAATGGAGAGGAAGTCATTGTACGTGGAGCAAGTACTGACCATTGTACATGGAGCAAGTACTGACCAGTACATCTGGCTCATAGCAACCCCAGATATTGCAGAGTAGTAATGTACTCCACAGGTTTTTTTGTTTTCTAAGTTTATGCCCTTTGGGAAGTAGATAGCCAGAACTTTCACTTGAGGGGCCTCTATGTGGACTCAAACTGTCAATCGTTCTGTTAGCAGTCATATGTTTAATGGTTTGGGGCACCCAGAAGATAGTGTCATAATTTAAGGAGTGAGCATGTTAAAATTAACAGATCTAATGGCTGGTGGAGCCACTGTGGAAAAGGGTCTGAGCATTTCCCAAAGCAACGATTGTTCTACCACCACACCAGCAGACAAGTGCAGCTCAGGGCTTTTACTGAGAGCTGGAGCTCTCTTTTTGCACAAGTCCACCTACAAAAGTATAATAGGAGCCTAATTTGTAAGAGCCAGAAGTTGCATACTAAGCTTACCCTGCTTGAACCACACCAGAGGCCGTTTGTTAGTGCAAAAAGGTGGTGGACGGCAGGAGTTCTACACTGGACACCCCGGGGGGATCCCCAGAGAAGCAGAATGACTGACCAGAAGGTGGTGCCCAGGAAGGGTAAAACGTCCACCTACGTTACATACCGTAGGGTTCCTTTGCTTCGATTCTCCAAAGGGCAATGCTGGATAAATGCAGAGGAGCTGTGTGGTGGCCAGGCCTCAGCTCAGGAGCACTGGGTGTGCAGATGGAAGTGTGAAGGGTGGACTGCTTGGGGATACCATCATGGCCAGTACCTTGTGGGTATGGATTCCCACACCCCGGTTGGAACACTGTGTTAGAAGGGGTCTCCAGACTTTACCCTGGGACAAAGACAGTGATCAGGTCATGGGATGTGTTCTTGTCATTTCTCAGGAGGGCTGGGGTACTCACAATGGGATTGGGAAGAGAGAGACAAAACGAAAACAAAGACGAAAGCACCGTGGAACTAAGATGAGTATGTTTTCCTGAGTATTCTCGCCTACACTGCCTGGAAATCCTGGGTGTGGATCCACCACCGACTGGGCCACGGCCCTGGAAGTGGCCTGGTTCTTCCAGTGGACAGATTTTGTCCCAGTGCCTGGAGCACAGGTGGTGGCTGAGGCGGAAACAGCCTACAACCATCCAGACCAACAGCATCAGTGTCAGCACCGCTGCCCTCCACCAAGGGGAGCCAAGCCAGGCACAGGGGCAGGGCCATGGGTTCAGAGGTCACACCGTGGGCCTAAGGATTGGCAGAACGCTTTCAGGGCCCCGGACGCTGCCCCCTTTCTCCTCCCCGTCCAGGCCCAGGCCAGTCCAGCGGCATTAAACAGCCCCCGTCTGCCCGCCCGGCCGCCCCACAACCGCCAGCCAGCCAGCCTGCCTGCCTTCTCTCCGTCTCTGGCAGCAGCCCCTCAGCCCTCGGTCCAGAGCTCTTTCGGGACCCGCCCTGAGGGAAGGCAGGAGCTAGGCCACCTTCACCCAGCCACCATGGTCCACGTGAGGGCGTCCGAAGTCCGGCAGCTGCGGCACAACAAGTTCGTGGTCGTCATGGGGGACTCGGTGCAGAGGGCCGTGTACAAGGACCTGGTGCTCCTGCTGCAGAAGGACTGCCTGCTCTCAAGCAGTCCCCTGAAGGCCAAGGGCGAGATGAGCTTCTAGCAGGACAGGCTGCTGCACGGCGGCGGGTGGGGCCGTATGCACAACGGGACCCACTACCGCGAAGTCCGCGAGTTCTGCTCCACACACCACCTTGTGCGCTTCTACTTCCTCACACGCGCCTACTCCCGGTACGTGGAGAAAGTTCTGCTGGAGCTGCTGAGGGGCGAGCACGGCCCAGACGTGGTCATCATGAACTCCTGCCTCTGGGACCTGTCCAGGTATGGCCAGGATTCCATGTGGAGCTACAGGAGGAACCTGGAGACCCTGTTCTGGTGCCTTCGCTAGGTCCTGCCCGAGTCCTCTCTCGTGGTGTGGAACACTGCCATGCCAGTGGCTGAGACGGTCTCGGGGGGTTTCCTCCCGCCTGAGGGCATGCCCCCGACCTCGTGCCTGCGGGATGATGTGGTGGAGGCCAATTTCTACAGCGCCGCTGAGGCCAGCAGGCTCCGCTTCAACGTGCTGGACTTGAATTTCCACTTCCGGCACTCCGGCAGCACAGGCAGGCAGATGGCGTGCACTGGAACCAACACGCTCATCGAAGGCTCTCGCAGCTGCTGCTGGCCCATCTGGGCGACATCTCGGGCGTGGACCTGCCCTGCGACAACCCGGTGGGCAGGTGGATCTGGGAAGGCCCTGGGAGCCGTCTCAGAGGGCCCGCGGACGACAGACTGCTCCAGCACCACTGAGGTGAATCCAGTGAGGTAGGCCCCGCCTCGACGCCCGCCTAGACCCGCGTGCCCGATCGCTTAGTCGCGGAGACCCCCTATTTCCCTGCCCCAGGTTCCCAGGTGCTTCCGGCGGCACCGCCATGGCTCCAGTTTGCCCTGGAACCAATCCCTGCAGCGCCAGCCATGCTCTGGCGACCCCTCTGCACTGCACACTAGGTATGGCGAGGAAGCAAACCTGACAGCTGGCCGGCTGCCCCGCAACGCCGGAATACATACGGCCTCTGATTAGCACCAGCGCCGCGTGGTTCACCGGGCTTCTCCGCCTTACCCTCCAGGTACCCCCCGCAGAGCCACAGAGGTGCAGGGGGACGGACCGCAGCCACCAGTATGACCAGTGCCAAGACTTCGGTAACCACCCCCCCACGTAGGTCGTCCTCTCCCCTTTGAACCCTTGCCTGGGGGATGGCCTAGGCATGCAGGTCTGGAACACCTCCAGCCACCCCTCCACCCCTCTCAGCAAGGACAAGCCTTACTCGCTGCGAGTTGGGGAAAGGAACAGATATCAGACGTGCACACTCACGGTTGTCTCCTCCTTGCCTTGATGCACAAACTAACTGCGAATTAAAAAAGTGCGTTCAGAAACACAGTGTCTGTCTCTGCGAAGGCCTTGTGGGGCTGCGCCCTGGCAGTGTGTCCATAATGGATCAGTGTAGCCTGTCACTCCCATTATGTTCTGGGTGCCTTTCGGGGCAAGGAGCAGGGCGCCCAGACGCCTCCTCGGGGGCTTCTGCTGCTTTCAGGGCCAAAGAGGCAATCAGGCGAAATCCATTCCTTCCAATTACCTGTAGTTTCTGTAGAAGAGTTATTTGTTCAGAAAAGCCCCGAGGTTGAGCTGCGCTTCACCACTTAGCAAGATCCAATGCTCAATTCAGCGACCTGAAATTAAGTGCCTCTCAGGCCTCTCAGGGCTGGTGTAAAAACAAGCCTCCCAGACCTTTTTCTATACTATTAAAGTGAATTAATTTATTTGCACACACTTGGGAGACTCTGAGAGCTTTTCCAGAGGTCGGGGGTTTCCTTGGCAGAGGAACCAGCTTCTCTTTCCTCATATGAGGAACAATGCGCCTTAAAGACAAACGGGGATGGAAGGTAGCCAGGGAGGAGATGGGAATCAGAGTGATCTCAAGCATGCTAAGAATGAATGAGCAAATCCAGGGCTGGTTACGGAAAAGGAGAAATGACACATTTTGGGCTTGAAATGATTTAAAGTATTGTTAAAGGAGGTGTCAAAAGTTTGGTGTAAGAACCCCTACAGTACGTCAAACTGACAGACATGTGGGGGAAGCCAAGCATGCGCATATGCTTATATACAGAGCCCTGGTGGGGCCCTGGGTAAGCATTGCGCTGCTAACGAAAAGGTGGGCGGTTCACATCCACCAGCCCCTCCTTGGAAAACCTATGGGGCGCTTCTACTCCGTCCTATAGGGCTGCTATGAGTTCAACCTAACTCAATGGCACCTAACAACAATGACAGACATAAACATACATACATAGATTTATATATATATATATATATACACACACACATATACAAAAAAGGAAAAAAAACCCACTGCTGTTGAGTCAATTCTAATTCATAGTGACTTGAGAGGATTTCCAAGGATGTAAATCTTTACAGAAGCAGACTGCTGCACCTTTCTCCCAAGGAGCTGCTGGTGCTTTCAAACTGCCGACCTTTCATTTAGCAGTTGAGTGCTTTAACCACAGTGCCACCAGGGCTTCTTATACATATACACACACATATATATATATACACACGTACATAAAATATACGTGCATACAAATGTATATCCTGTCGTGTCACGCAGGAACTCCACCTATGTCACCTAAAAAAACAGAAACAGTTGCCAGTTGACACTGACTCTTGGCAAACCCAGGGTAGAACTGCCCCACAGTGTTTTCTTGGCTGTAACCTTCTTGGAAGCAGAGTGCCGGGCCTTTCTTCCACAGCAGTGCTGCGTGGGCTTGAACCACAAACCTTTAGGTTGTGCCAGAAGGAAACTTTGAAACTTTAATCCAAACTTGCATAAAAAAAAATTCATGTAATTCTATTGTTATTGGAAAAAAAATTCTTTAGAAACAAAGAATTGCATTAATAAAAGCATCTTGAGAATGTAGGGTCTATTCTGATCATTGTTCTTCTGAGCAAGGTGGGAAGAGAAGGTGAGAGAATGTTCTGTCTACAACCACAGGAATACAGTGAACAAGCAGCCCTCTCGGGTGGCCAGGGAGCCGGGGGCCACGATCGTATTTAAGTCTGTATGAGAACTGTCTCTTTTTTCCTTTTACAGACATTTACTTTCCTCTTTTCTCAAAAAGTCTCCTAGATATGCCATTCCTAATGGCAACATTTTTATTTCACCTCTCAGGAACACAGCCTCTAACCGTGAAGCCCATCATAATGAAAAATCTCGCAAAACACGTCTGCAGCAGGTGGTATGCTTTTCTTCATTTTGGCTGTAGAATTTTTCTACAGAAAATTGAATTTGCTCACTTAGAATTAAAATGACCCTGCAGATCATGTTTAATTTTTCCAGCATGAATAAACCCAGCCTCTGTCTCTTTCCTCTGTCTCTCTCTCTCCCTATCTATATGCACACACACACACACACACACACACACTCCAGACTTACATATAAGTTTCCTCATTGGTCAGACATTTTCAAAGTCTTTGAATCTTGCTTTCCCTGTGTAGATGGCTCTAGCAGATTCTAAAGCAACCAGGCCTTCCTGCATTGCTAGCGGGAGTGTAAAATGCTACAGCCACTGTGCAGAACAGTTTTGGCTGTGCCTCAAAAAGTTAAACATATGATGACCCCAAGATCCAGCAAACCCAGTCCTAGGCATGCACCCAGAAAAAGCCAAAACAAGAATGCAAACAGAACCCTGTAAACCAATGTTCACTACAGAGCTTTTCATAACAGCCGAAAGACAGAACTGCCTAAGTGTTCATCAACAGATGAATGGATAATCAAAATGTAGTCTCCCCTGCCCTTGCTGGCCCTCTACTTCACCAAACATGATGTCCTTCTCCAACAATTGACCCCTCCTGATGACGTGTCCAGGCAAGCAAATTGGACAATGTTCTGTGTTGATCTATATGGTTTTTCACTGGTTCATTTTTGGAAGTAGATGGCCAGGCCTTTCTTCCTAGTCTGTCTTAGTCTGGAAGCTCTACCAAAATCTATCCACCATGGGTGGCCCTGCTGTTATTTGAAATACTAGTGGCGTAGCTTCCAGCATTTCAGTAACACCCAAGCCACTACAGTAGGACAGACTGATAGATGGGTAGTAGACTATTCTGTACACACATCCTTCCTCAGACTATACTACCTATTCACGACCTTCAAGCATTTCCTTTGTTAGTCTCTCTGAGTGGTTTTGTTCTTCCCCTTGGCATGTTCTTGAGAACCTTCTGCTCTCTCGTCTAGACCCATTACATGCTCCCCCTTCCAGGACACCTTTCTGACCGTCCCCAGGAGATTTAGCAGCATTGTAGATGGCACGCTTGTATTCCAGGTGGCATGCACTGTACATTTGGAAAGCCTAGCTCCCCTGCTAGACTTTTACCCCTTCCTGTTTATTTCTGTACAGTCTTCTAGTGCATCCCAGAATATGGTAGGCTCTGAGTCAAGGTTTGTAGAATGAAGAATTATTAATACAAATTAAATAGCAGACTGATGATAAATCATGCTGTTGAATGTCAGTAGTGAAAAGCTTACATAATTATTATGCTTGGTAACCTTGGTGGCGTAGTGGTTAAGAGCTGCAGCTGCTAACCAAAATGTTGACAGTTTGAATCCTTAGGGTCGCTATGAGTGGAATTGACTGGACTGCAACAGGTTTGGTTTCTTTTTGGTTAGCAGTGAAGGACCTCTGGAGGCATAACAGTTAAGCACTCGGCTGCTAACAAAAAGGTTGGCAGTTCAAACTCACCATGTGGCTACAAGGGAGAAAGGCCTACCTATCTGCTCCTGTGAAGACAATTGTTATTCAGTGTCGTCGAAGCACTTCGGACTCATAGCGACCCTATGTGCAACAGAAAGAAACACTGCCAGTCCTGCGCCATCCTCACAAACGTTGTTATGCTTGAGTCCATTGTTGTAGCCACTGTGTTAATCCATCTTGTTGAGGACTTTCCTCTCTTTCACTGACCCTCTACCTTACAAAACACGTCCTTCTCCAGGCACTGGCCCCTCCTGATAATATCTCCAAAGGAAAGATGACAACCTAGGAAACCCAATAGGGCAGTTGTATTCTCTCACATGGGGTTCCTGTGAGTTGGAATCAACTCCAAAACACCCAATAACAACAGCTTAGCAGTGAACCAAAAGTTGAGCACTTTTCTTTGGGGCTAAAGGATCCTGTTGAGAACAAAAGCAGAAAAAGACAATGAAATTTGAATATTGATGGGGCATTAACTGGCTGAGCCTAAGCAGGCAGAAGAGGACTGGCTGAGAGAAGCACAAGGCAACCCCAGGGGGGAGTAAAAATCAACCCTCCAGTCTGTAGAGGTAGAGCTAATTTTCTGTAAGTGATACTGTGAGTTGCAATATCAACGGTAAGCACAAAGAGCTTCCACTAGAGTCTTGGACCTTTGAGGATGGGGGAGATTTATGACGTGCTCTAAGGTGAAGGCTCTGTGGGTAAATTAGGTCTGGAAATTGTCCTCGGATGTCACCCTGGCTGGTTTTGAGTTGGGTCTTTGACAAAAGTAGTACTTTATCCAGAAGAGTTGCTTACAAGGGCAATAAAAACCATTTGAAATAACTCCAGGTCAGTTCTCTAAATTGGCCTTTCGTAACCTTCCTACCAGCTTAAAGTTCCAGGAGGAAATGTTGACATTTCCAGCATTGAACTAAGAGAATCTCAGCTCCCTCAATAGTTTACCAATTAATTTGTTACTTCAAGGGCTTCATAGGAGTCTCTGAGTGGTGCAAATGTTTACATTCTTGACTAGTGGCCGAAAGGTTGGTGGTTCAAATCAACCCAGAGGTGCCTTGGAAGAAAGACCTGGCAATCTGCCTCTAAAAGTTCACAGCCATTGAAAACCCTTTGGAGGCCAGTTCTTCACCATGATTCGGAATGATCTGAGGGCAACTAACAACAAGAAGGGCTTCATAAACTGTGCAAGCTGGGTATTATCATTATTGTTGTCATAACAAATTACCACCCACTTAATGGCTCCAAGTGGAGTCCCTGAGTGGAGCAAATGGTTAAGCATTCAGCTGGTAACACAAAGGTGGGAAATTCAAGCCTACTCAGAGGTGCCATGAAATAATGGCTTGGTGATCTACTTCTGAAAAACCAGCCACTGAAAACTCTATGGAGCACAGTTCTACTCTGATACACATGGGGAGCCATGAGTCAGAATCCACTGGAAAGCAAAAAGTTTTGATATTTTTTTTGATTCCTAATATCTATGGAGTCCCTGGATGGTTTAAACAGCTAAGGAAGTTGGATGCTAAACCAAAGGCTGGAGATTTGAGTCCACCCAAAGGAACCTAGAAAAAAGGACTGGTAATCTACTTCTGAAAAATCAGCCACTGAAAACCCTACAGAGCCCAGTTCTACTCTGACACACATGGGGTCACCATGAGTCAGGCTCGACTCCAGGGCAACTGGTTTGGTTTTTGTTTTTAGAGGTTACCTTAGTTATCTAGTGCTGCTATGAGAGAAATGCTACAAGAAGATGGTTTTAACAAAGAGAAGTTTATTCTCTCACAGTCTAGTAAGGGATAAGGTCAAATTCAGGACATTAGCTCCAGGGGAAGGTTTTCTCTCTCTGTAGGCTCTGGTGGAAGGTACTTCTCATCAATCTTCTCCTGGTCTTGGAGCTTCTTATCACAGTAACCCCGGGTCCAGAGGATGCACTCTACTACCAGCTTTGCTTTCTTGGTGGTATGACTCTCTGCTCAGTTCTCTCTTTTATATCTCAAAGGAGATCGACTCAAGACACAACCTCATCTTATAGATTGAGTCCAGCCTCACTATAGTAACTGCCTCTAATCCTGCCTCATTAATATCATAGAGGTAGGATTTACAACACATTGGAGAATCACATCAGATGACAAAATGATGGACAATCGCATAATACAGGGAACCATGGTGTAGCCACGTTGACACATATTTTGGGGGAGCATCACAATCAACATCCATGGAAGCAGCAGTCCAGAAATCAAACGATCAAATGATGCATTGCATTGGGCAAATCTGCTGCAAAAGATCTCTTTAAAGTGCTAAAAAGCAAAAACATCAATCTGAGGGCTAAGGTGTACCTGACCCAAGCCATGGTATTTCAATATATTATCTTACATAACCATCATAAGTACATACTCCATTGTTTGCATTTTGTTGGTAATGTTTTCACATTCTTTTTTGGAATCCCTTTTTTGTGTGTCTGGTCTTCAGCAATGCTTTCTAAGGCATCTAGAATCTTAGCGTAGGATTTCAGACTTGCACTTGTTGCTACAATATGTGCATTCCAACAAGTATTAGAAAGACGTTTTAATACTCAGCCATTGTCTAAATATGTTTTAAAAACTGTCCATTGGTAAGTAGAGGAGGCAAAAAATATGTAGAGTAACTGAACAGTAGAAAAAACTCAACTATATCTGGACAACAATCTACTGAGCTATGTCCTACAAGATTAAGTGAATGAATAGAATGTGGCTAGAAAATGGCATATTCATTACGTTCTAAAACTTTCTGTTGCATGTCTTTATAATACCCTGACATACTGGCAGAATTGTCATCGGACTGGCCTCTGCACTTAGAAAAACTGATTTTGTAAACTTTGCATACATAGTGAAGTACTTGATTTGCCACTCCTTCACTGGTATGAATTTTTAAGCTAGTAATTGTAACAAATCACTAAATAGGTTTTTCCATCTCTTGTAGATATGTATCTTAAAACAATACTTAGCTGCTCTATATGAGAAAGATCATGAGTGGAATCTACTGATAAACTGAAGGATTGAGCTATACTTATTTTGCTGAAAATAGTTGATCAAACTTTATCACTTTTTACATTTATTAATTTCTCACACATTTTTGTAGACATACGATGGGTTGCTTTCCTGTGTTATTATATTTTGAGATCTGACCTACTAAAAGTGCATCAAACTGAACAACAAGTTCAAGTAAACCCCCAAAATTTCCATTTTGTGGTAACCCAAACACTTCATTTCTTCTTCAAAACGGTAGTCCGCATTCAGCGATTGTTAGAATGACAACAATAATGCATTGCAAAATGAGTTTCCAGTATTGACAATCTTCGTTAATTTATGTTTCTAGTCCATGAGTTAAGCCAAAGCCATGTCTTCAGTTTAAATACGACAACATAAAACTTCTGTGCATTGAACTGTTTTCATGTTTATCGATCGTATTTGAGTTGTGCCAGTTGCTAAATCCACTCTTAGCAAATCAGGAATTAAATGATTTAGGACTGAATAGTTTGCAAACAAAACAATATGCAGAACCCACTGATGGAGAAGACGGTAGCCACTCCCTCTCATAATTTCCACTACTAGCTTTGCACCCTAGAAATATCTTCTGGCTACAGATATTTGTTTACCACCCAGAAAATTTTGGCATGAATTTTCAAATGGACCACTGTGATGCTGACAATCACTTGGCCTTCTTTCAATCTGATAATTTACATCATTACAAGAAAAGTTATTCCCCAAAGTAGGATCTGTGTTTCTGTTATTTTCGTGGTCTGCAGATGCAACAATTTCAGATGCTAAGATCGTTTCACTTTCTACACCATTATTAATTTTTTACTACCTCAAGGAATGCATGCAGAATTTGGAACAAATTCTGTTACAGTTGTATTGCTATTTGTAATTTCAGAACCATTGGTGCAAGTACAATGATCTGCACCCACTAAACTCAAGTGTTCAAGGAAAGAACTCTCTTCTCCTTCATTATGTTTTAAAAAGGGAGTTAATTCTGGAATTGTCTTTAGGGATTCACAAATTATTTTCTTTTCATCTTCTCAGGTTTTCATTTTTTGCACTCTAGTTAGATGTTGCCATTTCATTTTACATGGTATATCCATATTATGGCATTTAAAAAAAATTTCTGTTCTGCCACTATTGTTGTTAGGTGCTTTCGAGTAGGTTCTGACTCACAGGAACCCTAAGTACAACAGAACGAAACACTGCCCAGTCCTGTGCCGTCCTCACAATAATTGTATACTTGAGCCCATTGTTACAGCCACTGTGTCAGTCCACGCTGTTGAGGGCCTTCCACTTTTTTGCTGACCCTCTACTTTACCAAGCAAGATATGCTTCTCCAGGGACTGATCCCTCCTGATAACATGTCCATAGCCAATACATTTAAATAATGGAAAATAAAGAAAATTTATGAAACCAGTAAAATTTATAAAATAAAATTTACATTCGAATTTGAAAGTTAACACAAAAATTTATGTTTGAAAATGAGTAAGTAAAAAAAGAAATTTTATTTGGACCATGTAATTTCTTCTTCAGTTGTGAGGTAATTAAAAGGAATAGTGTTTACAATGTAGTGAGAAATAATTTTATTAGTTTATCCTATGATGTTTGTCGCCAGGCCCTTCATAGAACACCACGGGTTTCATTTTGAAATACTTAAAAATTTGTGCACTCTCTTTCTGGTCTTTGATGCCATGTCTTCAAAGTTAATTGGACTATTGCCAATATCCGTCAGCAGTGAGAGCAATCTCAAAGACCTTGACACAAATTCAAGGGTATACTCAATCTTACGACACGTTTTGGCTCGCTTTGCACAGGACCAGACGAGCCACGTCGTGAGTCACGGTGAATGTGAGGCTATTTATACCTGACTGATCTGAAATGAAAAGGAAAATATAATTACTATCGTATGCAAGATTTATAAAATGTGTATTTTTTTCTTTGCAAAATTCTTCAACACCCATAATGGATATAGCAATAGCAGCATCTCTCAACTGGAAAGTTTGTTTTGCAAAGTCATAACGATATCAGTTTCTTAAAATAAAGACAGAATATGGGTTTTTGTGTGAGAAACTGATTTGATTTGTAAACTTTCACTCAAAGCACATAAAAATTATTAAAAAAAAAAGGTAGAAATAGAACTACCATACGATCCAGCAATCCCACTCCTTGGAATATATCCTAGAGAAATAAGGGCCTTTAAATGAACAGATATATGCAAACCCATGATTATTGCAGCACTGTTTACAATAGCAAAAACATGGAAGCAACTGAGTTGCGCATCAACAGGTGAATGGATAAATAAATTATGGAACATTCACACAATGGAATACTATGCATTGATAAAGAACAGCAAGGAATCTGTGAAACATTTCATCACATGGAGGAAACCGGAAGGCATTATGCTGAGTGAAATTAGTCAGTTGCAAAAGGACAAATATTGTATAAGACCTTGAGAAACTGTTTGAGCCGAGAAGAAAACATTCTTTTGTTGTTACGAGAAGGGGGAGGGAAAGAGGGTGGGAGAGGGGCATTCACTAACTAGATAGTAGATAGGAACTACTTTAGGTGAAGGGAAAGACAGCACACAATACAGGCGAGGGCAGCACAACTGGACGAAACCAAAAGCAAAGAAGCCTGAATAAACTGAATGCGTCGAAGGCCAGTGTAGCAGGGGCAGGAGTCTGGGGACCATGGTTTCAGGGGACATCTAAGTCAATTGGCATAATAAAATCTATTAAGAAAACATTCTGCATCCCACTTTGAAGGGTGGCATCTGGGGTCTTAAACGCTAGTGAGCAGCCATCTAAGATGCATCAATTGGTCTCAACCCACCTGGATCAAAGGGGAATGAAGAACACCAAGGACACAAAGTAATTACAAGCCCAAGAGACAGAAAGGGTCACGTGAACCAGAGACTACATCATCCTGAGACCAGAACTAGATGGTGCCTGGCTACAACCGATGACTGCACTGACAGGGAACACAACAGGGAACCCCTGAGGGAGCAGGAAAGCAGTGGGATGCAGACCCCAAATTCTTATAAGACCAGACTTAATGATATGGTTGAGACTAGAAGATCCCCGGTGGTCATGGCCCCCAGGCCTTCTGTTGGCCCAGGACAGACACCATTCCTGAAGCCAACTCTTCAGACATGGATTGTACTGGACAACGGGTTGGAGAGGGATGCTGGTGATGAGTGAGCTTCTTGGATCAGGTGGATACTTGAGACTATGTTAGCATCTCCTACCTGGAAGGGAGATGAGAGGGTGGAGGGGGTTAGAAGCTAGTGAAATGGACATGCAACGAGACAGTGGAGGGAGAGAGTGGGCTATCTCATTAGGGAGAGTAATATGAAGTGTGTAGCAAGGTGTATATGGGTTTTTGTGTGAGAGACTGACTTGATTTGTAAACTTTCCCTTAAAGCACAATAGAAATTATAAAAAAAGGAAAGTCCAGGGGAGCATCTACCACGGCCTCCACCAGATTGAGTCCAGTAAAGCTAGATGGACCCGGCAACCACCACTGACTGCTCTGACGGGGATCACAGTACAGGGGTCCAGGCAGAAATGAAGAAAAATGTAGAACAAAATTCTAATTTGAAAAAAAATCACCAGACTTGCTGGCCTGACAGACTGGAGAAACCCTGAGAGTATGGCTCTCAGACACCCTTTTGGCTCAATAATGAAGTCACTCCTAAGGCTCACCCTTCAGCCAAACATTACACAGAGCCATAAAACAAAATAAGACTGAAGAGGAGCACCAGCCCTGGGGCAGGAAATGGAAGTCAGGAGGGGACAGGAAAGCTGGTAATAGGGAACCCAAGGTTGAGAAGGGAGAATGTTGACAAGTCATGGGCGTGTTAACCAATGTCATAAAAGAATATGTGCGCTAAATGTTTAAGGAGAAGCTAGTTTGTTCTGTAAGCCTTCATCTGAAGTTTGATAAAAAGAAAATCGCAGCCTTGGAAACACTATGGGGCAGTTCTACCCTGTCCTACATGGTAGCTATGAGTCAGAAAGGACTAGATGGCTGTGGGTTTGGTTTTTTTGTTTGTTTGTTTCTGGCATCTTTCTGGGAAAAAATGTGGGCAGGTAGTGGGGGCAGCCAATGGGAGAGTGAACAAGAAAAACAAGGAAGCAAACGCTTCCCATTACAAAAAAGAAAAAGGTTTTGGCCCTTCAATAATCCCGTTGTTCCATTATAACACTAGGTAACAGTTCAGATTTTAATTATGTGCTTGCTTTCCCAAAGGGGACGTAGTTGTTATCTATAATTACACAAGGTTTATCTTTTATCAGAGGAGGCTGAGTGGTACAAATGATTTGCCATCAGCTGCTAACTTAAAGGAAACTTGGTGGCTCAGTGGGTAAGTGCTACAGCTTCTAACCAAAAGGTTGGTAATTCGAATCCACCAGGCACTCCTTGGAAACTCTATGGGGCAGTTCTACTCTGTCCTATAGGGTTACGATGAGTCAGAATCGACTCAATGGCAACAGGTTTGATTTTTTATTTTTTGGCTAACTTAAAGAGTGGCTATTTGAACTCACCCACAGGTTCTGTGGAAGAAAGGCCTGTGATCTACTTTGGTAAATATTACAGCCAAGAGAAGGCTGTGGAGTAGTTCTACTCTGTAATATATAGGGTCTCCATGAGTCGGGGGATGACTCGACAGCAGCCCACAATGACATCTACATATCTTTTATCTTCGTTCCTTGAATGCTCCTGTTGTTGCTAGCTGCCGTCGAGTTGGCCCCCGACTCACAGGGATCCCAAACACGGCAAAACAAAACGCTGGCTGGTCCTGTACCAGCCCCATGATGGGTTGCAAATGGAGCTATTGTGATCCACAGGGTTTTCACTGGCTGATTTTTGCATGCAGATTGCCAGGCCTTTCTTCCTAGTCCATCTGGTCTGGAAGCTCCTCAGAAAACTATTCAGCATGACAGCAATACTCAAGCCTCCACTGACAGTCAGGTGGTGTCAGCCTTCCTTGGACACGCAAAGCAAAAGTCAGAACTTGATTTTTGTTAAGTTCTTGTTTTCGATGACAAGGGCAATCAGTGGGGGTCTTTCACAAATAAAAGGATGTGACTGTGATACGGCTCCGAATATCATGCGGCTAGAAACCCTGGTGGCATGGTGGTTAAGTGCTACGGCTGCTAACCATAGGGTCCACAGTTCTAGCCTCCTGGATTATGACAGCATAAATTTCTCTTCATTAGAGACATTCACTTGTGGTATTTCTGTTGTAGCAGCACCAGATAACTGAGATAGCTGCTAACCAGAAGATTGGTGGTTCAAGTCTACCCAAAGGCACCTAGGAAGAAAGTCTAGTCAATCTACGTCTGAAAGATCAGCTATTGAAAACCATATGGAATGTGGTTCTACTCTGAAACACATGGGGTCACAATGAGTTGGAAATGACTTCGCAGCAACTAGCCCACACACACATACACACACATACACACACATACACACACACACCTGTGGGCATCAATTCCAACTTGTAGACCCTATAGGACAGAGTAGAACTGTGTCATAGGGTTTCCAAGTAGCTGCTGATGGATTTGAAGGACCGACCTTTTGGTTAGCAGCCGAGTTCTTAACCACTGGGCCAGTACTTCACAAGTTTAGTCTTCTCTGTGTATGCTATGCCTCCCGTTCAGACACAGCATAGTATTCAGACTGAGCACTCTCTGTCCCAGCTTCTAGTCTTGGCTTACTTGTTCTTCTTCTGACGGCATTTCATTCATTGTTCACTGACTTCATGAAACAATGTTTTTCACTGGCCAAATCTTATCATAGCTCTAATGGGCCAGGATACAGGCTTCTCCTGATTCACACAGCTGCAGGGCCTGGCAAACCCAAGGTCGAAAGGCCAGAGAGCAGGGCTCTGGATCACAGGCTGCAGAGGGTGATGAATGCCAAGATCAGCTGGCAAGACAGCAGGTAAGTTGCCAGCTCAAGTCACAAGAGCCAGAGATCAGACCAACAGGAGGCAGCTGAGGGATTCAGAGTGAGCGAAAACTTTGAGCCTTGCCAGGAAGTCTACCTAGACTGGATGCAGGCCACATTCCCAAGGAAACTCCCTTTCCACTAATCAGCTGCTCACCGCAGATCCCACCATGGAGGTGATCATGTTATATCGAAGCTCATCATGGAGGTGATCACATCATCGTACGACTGCCCAACTACGTCATAACTGCCAAACCACTGAAAGTCATGGCCCAGCTAAGGTGACACACAACTTTAACCATCACACTAATAGAGTTGGTAATTACCATCTCTAAAACACTTTTCTGTACTACTTACCCTCATACAGCATCCTTGAATACGCGAACCACCGATAGTTCAATTAAAAATTGATCTACTAAATGACAGAAATTCTTAGATTATCTTTGATATCAAAGCTCATCATGGAGGTGATGACATCATCACTGTTGTTGTTCTGTTATTAGGTGTGGTCGAGTCAGTTCCAACTCACAGCAGCCCTATGCACAACAGAACCAAACACACTGCCTGGTCCTGCACCATCATTACAATTGTTATTATACTTGAGCCCATTGTTGCAGCCACTGTGTCAATCTACCTCATTGAGGGTCTTCCTCTTTTTTACTGACCCTGTACTTTGCCAAGCGTGATGTCCTTCTTCAGGGATTGATCCCTCCTGATAACAAGTCCAAAGTATGTAAGACGCAGTCTCGCCATCCTTGCTTCTAAGGCGCATTCTGGTTGTACTTCTTACAAGACAGATTTGTTTGTTCTATTGGCAGTCCATGGTATATCCAATATTCTTCTCCAACACCACAGTTCATAGGCTTCAATTCTTCTTTGGTCTTCCTTATTGATTGTCCGGCTTTCACATGCATATGAAATGATCGAAAATACCATGGCTTAGGTCAAACCCACCTTAGTCTTCAAGGTGACATCTTTGCTTTTCAACACTTTAAAGAGGTCTTTTGCTGCAGATTTCCCCAATGCAATGTGTCTTTTGATTTCCTGAGTGTTGTTTCCATGGGTGCTGATTGTGGATCCAAGTAAAATGAAATCCTTGACAACTTCAATCTTTTCTCCGTTTATCATGATGTTGCTTCCTGGTCCACTTGTGAGGATTTTTGTTTTCTTTATGTTGAGGTGCAATGCATACTGAAGGCTGTGGTCTTTGATCTTCATTAGTAAGTGCTTCAAGTCCTCTTCACTTTTAGCAAGGAAGGTTGTATCATCTGCATATCACAGGTTATAAATGAGTCTTCCTCCAAACCTGATGCCCCGATCTTCTTCATATAGTCCAGCTTCTCGTATTATTTTCTCAGCATACAGATTAAATAGGTATGGTGAAAGAATGCAACCCTGGCACACACCTTTCCTGACTTTAAAATACTCAGTATCCCCTTGTTCTGTCCGAACAACTGCCTCTTCATCTATGTACAGGTTCCTCATGAGCACAATTAAGTGTTCTGGAATTTCAATTCTTCGCAATGTTATCCATAATTTGTTCTGATTCTCACAGTCGGATGCCTTTGAATAGTCAATGAAACACAGGGAAACATCCTTCTGGTATTCTCTTCTTTCACCCACGACCCGTCTGACAACAGCAGTGATATCCCTGGTTCCACATCCTCTTCTGAATCTGGCCTGAAATTTGGGTAGTAACCTGTCGATATACTGCTGCAGCCACTTTTGAATGATCTTCAGCAAAATTTGTTTGCATGTGATATTAATGATATTGTTCCATAATTTCCACATTTGGTTGGATCATTTTTCTTGGGAATAGGCATAAATATGGATCTCTTCCAGTCAGTTGGCCAGGAAGCTGTCTTCCATATTTCTTGGCATAGACAAGTGAGCACTTCCAGTGCTGCATCTGTTTGTTGAAACGTTTCAATTGATATTCCATCAATTCCTAGTGCCTTCTTTTTTGCCAATGCCTTCAGAGCACTTGAACTTCTTCCTTCAGTACCATTGGTTCCTGATCATATGCTACCTTTTGAAATCATTGAACATCGACTAATTCTTTTTGGTATAATGACTCTATGTATTTCATCCATGTTCTTTTGATGCTTCCTGCGTCATTTAACATTTTCCCCATAGAATCCTTCACTATTGCAACTCGAGGTTTGAATTTTTTCTTCAGTTCTTTCAGCTTGAGAAACGCCGAGTGTGTTCTTCCCTTTTGGTTTTCCATCTCCAGCTCTTCGCACATGTCATTACAATATTTTACTTTGTCTTTTCAAGAGACCCTTTGAAATCGTCTGTTCAGTTCTTTTACTTAATCAATTCTTCCTTTTGCTTTAGCCGATGTTGGAGAGCAAGTTTCATAGTCTCCTCTGACATCCGTCTTGGTCTTTTCTCTCTTTCCTGTCTTTTCAATGACCTCTTGCTTTCTTCATGTCTGATGTCCTTGATGTCATTCCAAACTCATCTGGTCTTCAGTCACTAGTGTTCAGTGAGTCAAATCTATTCTTCAGATAAACTCTAAATTCAGGTGGGATGTGTTCAAGGTCATATTTTGACTCTCGTGTACTTGCTCTGATTTTCTTCAGTTTCAGCTTGAACTTGCACATGAGCAATTGATAGTCTGTTCCATAGTTGGCCCCTGGCCTTGTTCTGACTGACGATATTGAGCTTTTTCATCGCCTCTTTCCACAGATGTAGTCAATTTTATTTGTGTGCATTCCATCTGGCAAGGCCCATGTGTATAAAGAAGGTATTTGCAATCAAGATGTAATTGGTCTTGCAAATTCTAACCCCTATGCTTATAAATGAAATCCCATCTAAGGATAGGGTTTTCTTTGTTATGTGAATAAGGTCATATCAGTGTAGGGTGTGTCTTAAACGAATCACTTCTGAGACATAAAAAGAGCAGATGTGGTACACAAACAAGCACAGATGAGGAAAGACAGATGTCATGTGGAGATCCCCAAGGAACCAGGTATAGAAGCTGAAAGAGACAAGGACCTTCCCCAGCACCAGCAGAGAGACAGCCTTCTCCTAGAGGCAGTGCCCTGAATTCAGGCTTCTAGCCTCCCCAACTGTGAGAACACAAATTTCTGTTTGTTAAAGCCTCCCACTTGTGGTATTTTTGTTACAACAGCACACGGAGACTAAGACAAGGGTGAACAGGAAAATAATCCAGCTGCTACAACAATGCGGGGCGAAGCTGTCGTAGACATAAGGGCAGGGAGCATCTGTGGAAGCTTGCAAAGGACGCGCACGCTGGACACAGGCAAGGGAGAAACATCCACACAAGCTCAGGGTGAATGTCAGTTATATGAAGGAAAAAGGGGAGAAGGAGAGCTGTCTCAGGGAGAAGGTGAGAATGTTTGTGTGCTGGGGAACCTCACATGCAAACCCTGAGAAGCAGGATCTTAGGGTACAAGGGGAAGCCCTGGTGGCACAGTGGTTAAGCTGCCAACCAAAAGGTCAGTGGTTCAAATCCACCAGCCACTCCTTGGAAACCCCATGGGGAAGTTCTACTCTGTCCTACAGGGTCACTATGAGTCAGAATCGACTCAGAATGGGTTTTTTTTATGGCTGAAAACATGATGTTGAGGGAAGTGAGATGAGCCCCAATGAGGACAAGCTCGTTACAGCCAGACAAGGGGTAGTGGATGGGGAACACCAACAGATGTGTCTAAGGGTGTAAACTTTGACTCCTGGAAAAGCAGCTAGAAATACAGCTGTCCAGAAGTAGTCACTGCATGCTTCTCTGGGCGAGAGGTGGGGTGTCTCAGAGTCCCTGAGTTCCTACTGAGATTGTGATGTCGCTAACTGAGCTGAGTAAGCTGTCTTGATGCTCTCCGTGTATCTAGCTGAACATTAGGTGAAAGCTTCATTAGGTGGCGATAATATGATTTTGTTGTTTTTGTTGTTAGTTGCTGCTGAGCTGCCTCCGACTCATGGTGACCCCACATATGACAGAATGAAATGCTGCCCATTCCTGTGCCACCTTCATCATCACTGGTATGTTGGAGTCCAACGTGAAGGCTACTGTGTTACCCCATCTCATGGAGGGGCTCCCTCTTTTTGGCTGACCCTGTACTTTACGAACCAGGATGTTCTTTTCCAGTGACTGGACTTTCCTGATGACGTGTCCAAAGTAAGTGAGCCAAAGTCTCTCCATCTCACTTCCAAGGAGCAGGCTGGTTGGATTTCTTACTAAGACTGATTTGTTCGTTCATATGGCAGTCCACGGTATGTTCAATATTCTTCATCAACATGACACACAAATGCACCGATTCTTCTTCTGACTTTTTTTTTCATTGCCCAGTGTTCGCACACATATGAGGCCATTGAAAAGACCATGGCTTGGGTCAGGCACACCTTAGTCATCAAAGTGACATCTTTGCTTTTTTAAAACTTTAAGACTAGGCAAAACAAATCAGCAGCCCTTACCAGACCCAACCTTTAGGCCACACTGAACCTCATTTCTGCAATAAGGAGGCCAGGAGACAAACCAAGAAACCTGTTGCTGTCAAGATGATTCCCATAACAACCCTGTAGGACAGAGTAGAACTGCCCCATAGAGGTTCCAAGACTGTAATAGTTACAGAAGTGGACTGCCACATCTTTCTCCTGCTCAGTGGCTGGTGGTTTCAAACAGCCGAACTTTTAGTTAGCAGCCAAGCATTTAACCACTGTGCCACCAGAGCTCCCTCCAAGTGAAGGGCAGCAAGTTATAATTGTTAACAATGAGAAGGCAGTTACCATGTGCCAGGACTGGTTTGTGTTAGTCAGGCTAGGACAGAGATGGTGCAGTAACAAACAAGCCATCACAACTCAGAGGGGTAGCATGTTGTTATGGATAGAATATGTGTCAACTTGTCTAGGCCGTGATTCCCCAGTATTGTGTGGTTGTCTACCATTTTCTCATCTAATGTGATTTTCCTATGTGTTGTAAATACAACCTCCATGATGTTAATGAGGTGAGGTAGGTGGCAATTATGTTAATGAGGCGGGACTCAATTGCAAGGTTGGATTGTGTCTTGAGACAATCTCTTTTGAGATATAAAAGAGAGAAGTTAGCAGAGAGACATGTAGACCGCATACCACCAAGAAACAAGAGCATGGAGAATAGCACGTCCTTTGGGCCCAGCGTCCCAGTGCTGAGAAGCTCCTAGAGCTGAGGAAGATTGATGACAAAGACCTTTCCCCAGAGCTAACAGAGAGAGAAAGCCTTCCCTTGAAGCTGGTGCCCTGAATTTGGACTTGTAGCCTCTTAGACTGTTAGAAAATAAACTTCTGTTCATTGAAGCCACCTGCTTTTTACAGCGGCACTAAGTGACTAAGACACATGGTAAGTCTGTTCACTTGAACCATCCTCATACTGCAGCCTACAACACGGCGGAGCTCCATTTACTAGTAAATCTTTCCATCTAAGTTGCGATAGCCACCCAAGATAAATTGCATTTCAAGATCTGCATCTTTGGCTTGCATTTAACGCACAATACATGTTGTTATCACTAGGTACCATGGAGTCAATTCCGACTCATAGTGGCCCCGTGTGACAAAATAAGAATTACCCCACAGTGTTTTCCAGGCTATAATCTTCTACAGAAACAGATCGACAAGTCTTTTCTCCAGCAGAGCTGCTGGGGAAGGTCACACTGCTAACCTTTCAGTTAGCAGTTGAGTGCTTAACCGTTGCACCACCAGGTTCCTGCAGAGTGCATAGTACGTCGTTAAAATAAAACATTTTACTCCGAGGGCATTGTCTGAACCTGCGCTGCTGAAGTGAGTCCTAGATAACTACATAATGGACAAACCCAAACATTCAAAAGGCAAGACACTCCCTGATCACACAGTTTTGCCGCCATACGTTTACTTCAGCTATTAGTGCAATTCCTTTGTCTTGGAAATTAATTTATTTGCATTTATTTTTAAATGAGTGTTTCATCCTTCTCTGCAGCTAAGAGTATCTAGATGTTCCAAGTAGCAGGCCAGCCCTGGTGTAACAGCTTTATTTATTCAGGGAGGCTGGTCAACCTGTCCAGTTGTACACGCAAAATACAGGGTATCAGCCTGGAGGAGGCTCAAGAACTAATTCAACCTCAAACTTAATTCTTTTAATAATGTATCAGTCACAGACCCTTAAAGCACCCTCATCAAATGAAAATATACAGCTTTGGCTCAGATTTAATTAATTTACACAGCATTCATTTTACCTTAATGGACACCTATGGAGGCGGAGTGAGTACTGATGAATATACATAAATTGCAGTCCAATTTTCTCTATCACTAAAAAATAAAGCCATAGGAATGAAAAAAGAAATCACACACTCATTAAATATATGTGGTGTTTTCTTCCTACAATGCAGCAGGGCTTGGGAAGGGGACTGTGGGAAGCAAGAAAAAGGGAGAAGAAAAGAATGTAATATTGCTAAACACCTACGTTTTGGAAATTGGAGTTTGGAAAGAAAGGTGTTGTCTACACAGCTCTGTCTGTTTTTGAATACTTTGTTATGGATTGGATTATGTCCTCCCCAAAAAATATGAAAGCTTGGCTCCTGGACATGTGGATATGATTCTGTTTGGAAGTAGCTTATTCCTTTCTTACGTTAATGAGGTCATACAAGAAGATTGGCCAACTAGCTTGCTAAATTTAGACACATCATCAAGAGAGATCAATGGCTGAAGGACAGCATTGTGTTTGGTGAAGTAGAGGGCCAGCAAGGGTAAGGGAGACCCTTGGTGAGATGGATTGTCACAACAGAACAAGGATGGACTTGCAAATGCCAGTGATCATGAGGATGACTCAGGACCAGGCAGCATGTTTTTCTGCTGTACATAAGATCTCACTGAGTTGGAGTCAACTCAAGGGCAGCTATCTTTATCTCCTACCTACCTAAATATCCATCCATCCATCCATCTGTCCATCCGCCCACCTGTCCATCTGTCCATCCACTATCCACCTATCATCCATCCATCATCCATCCATCTATCCTTTCATCTGCCTGTCCATCCATCTATCCATCCATATATCTGTCTAAAATCTGTCTGATCTGTAGTGTTTCCAATGGTTGTGACCTTTCAGAAGCAGATCACCAGGCTTGTCATCTGATGCACCTTGGGTGAGTTTAAATCGCCAGCCTTCCAGCTAGTAGTGGGGTTTAACGATTTGTGCCACCAAGGGACTCCTAATAAGAATACTGGACACGTTCAATCTTAAATATTCGTCTTAAAAGAAATCCTGTAAAACCTTGACCTTTAGCTCCCAGGGGTTAATTTCAAGTGTTTCAAAAATTTATACAAGAAATATCCCCAAGAATAAACAACGAGGCTGTGATTTTGCTAAGTTCTGTATATGCATCCAGGAATAAAGGACCATGGTCCCCCACCACTTCAGTTTGAATGACATCTTCCTCACAAATTCTAATAACCCTTATTTCTAACAGAATTAGCTTTGTAAACCAATTTGTCACCCTGGGCACAAAATATCACCCCTCATTTATAAAAGGATTCTTCCTTGAGGGGACAGTGGTGGTTCGGTGGTAGAATTCCCACCTTCCATGCAGGAGACCTGGGTTTGATTCCCAGACAGTGAACCTCAGGGTAGCCATCACAGGATTTCAAATACCAGTAGGGTCACTCGTGATGGACAGGTTTCAGTGAAGCTTTCAGACTAAGACAGAGTAGGAAGAAAGGCCTGGTGATCTACTGAAAATCAGCCAATGAAAATCCCGTGGATCACAATGATCTGATCCCATTGTACATACAGTGGCCGTGAGTCAAGGGCCAACTCAAAGGCAGATAATAACAACATTTGAGGAGTCCCAGCTACTTTTATGGAGCTTTGGTGGCACACTTGTTAAGAGCTACAGCTGCTAACCAAAAGGTTGGCAGTTCAAATCCACCAGCTGCTCCTTGGAAACCCTATGGGGCAGTTCTACTTTGTTCTACAGGGTCGCTATGAGTCGGAATCCACTCAACGGCACCTCACAACAAAAAGAAGCTGCTTTTAAAAGATCCTTGTCTCATCTTGAGTCCTTTTCAGATTCATTTCCAACTTTCCGTCCTTTCTCATGTTAGATCTGCTAGAAAATGTGCCTACCTCAGCATTTTCAGATCACTTCTGCACAGTTGTTTTTACTAAGCAGTGTTCTTTGTATGTATTTTTTATACGTTTTTCATAAATATTTAGGCTCTATGTTAGCTCTAAGCATTCTTCACATATCATCACCAAATTTGAAGCCGTCAGATATTCAGTAAATGTTGATGGACATTATATACTTTGGGTGCAGTCTTGATGTTCAGTTTGGGAGAAAGTAAACATCACCTCCCAAATGCATTCTTTTTCTCCAATTTAAGGTCTTAGCAACTGACATGATTAAGTAATTAAGATTGATTGAGTTAGTTAATAGTCATGAAAGCACCAATGTTTTCTGTTAGAAAATTAAGCGATTTAGTTTGCTTTTGATCATCACTGATGACTATAGAAGTGCATATCTCCAAGGGGAAGCGTTCTAAATATTCATCAATGTGCTGAATCATTTAAGCTGGAATTTGGTTTACTGATAAGTGATGCTTAAATAATACATAAATAAACATGTAGCATTATTAGGAAAATTGAAAGAATGTTTCTGTTGGAGTTATTACATCAAAAGAAAATGTTTTAACTAAAGAAAATGACCAGTCACTGTCTAAATTCCTGAGGCATGTCTAAAAATCCTGCAACAATGAAAACACCGAGTTGCAGTGGAGTCTGGCATAGAGTCAGGGAAAGAAAACAATACAATTTAAACACTATCGCAAAGCCCTTGCTTGGAATCTATCCTAAGGAAATCATCAGATTTAGAGAAAGATTTATATATGAGCATCTTCATTATAGTTTTATTTATAATAGTGATACTCTGAAACAAGTCCAAGTACCCAACAGCATAAAACAAGTTGAATAAGTTCTAGAGTCATATCCAGCCACCGAAATTCATGCCTATGGTTCACCACTTTGCCACGTACAAGAGGGAGGCCTTGGCCCTAGGCTGGCTCTGCTAGAGCTCCACGACCTCAGGTATTTTCCCCGACCTTTGACCCATGCCCTCGTGAGTGTGTGATCTCTACTTATAGTTCTCCTCTGACACTGTGAATCCGCCACCTGAGGATACGTGAGCGTGGAAATCAACATCTATCACTGGTTGCAGTGTCACAGGTCACTAGGTGTCTAGGCTCAGGCTGACCTTGGCTGTCTTCTGCCCAGGCCAGGAGCCTAATCCTTCAAAGGCAATGAGGACACTTGGTCACTGGCCGACATCCTTTCTTTCATCCAAACAGTGGTCTCGATGAGGGTAAAGAGGCCAGGTAGGTCAGGTGAAGGCTGAGTGCGGGGCGTAAGGTTTTTTTCCTAATCAGCATGGAGACCGCCACCGGAAGGCTGGGCGGAACTTCTGACGGGGACGGGTTACAAACACTGAGCCAATAGGAGAGGTCCAGCCTAACCCACCGGTTCCGCAGAGCCCTCCATTTTACCCATGGATACACAACGGCCCCTTCTGTCTTTGGCCACAAAATGGAGGGCACCCAGGGAATATCTTCACAGTAGGTAACCGTTGATGTGGACAGGTTCGACACACTGGGATAGCAGGGAAGTATCTCTGTTCCACTTATGCTAGAATATCAGTATTCAAGGCACCCTTCCTCAGCATCTATGGCCCCTCTCTGTACGTGGTCATTCAGAGAAATCTATTCATTCTACCTCTGAGACACATCACAAGTACGAGGGGCCTGAGAGAGAGCCTAGAGATGAAACGGAGGAGGCTTCTGGCTGTACCACTTTCCCACGGACAGACAATAGCAGGTAGCCTCTCTGGAATGTCTTAGCTCTTGTTGATTGACATGAGGAATAAAGTAGGGTGGACCCTGGCCAGTTGTAGCTTGGGGGAAATGCAAGTTCTCAGGCGAGGAATAATTCCTCTGCTGCTTTGTATGGTGAAACTGCCCCCCACAACGGGAAGGGCCGAGAACATTGACCCACACCTGCCAGGGGCCTTTCCTGGGACAAAAGATCCCAACCTAGTCTCAACGTCGTCACCCTCTCAGCACACACCTTTCCTGCACACATAATCCTGCCTTTTCCGTCAGTGTCTCATCCTACTAGGAAAAAAAGCATTCCGCTCAAAAAGACAATGCCAGGAAAATCGAGGAGACACTGCCATTTTCCAAATTTTTGCTTTCTACCCATCCCTGCCTCCGGTCAAAAGCTGCGTATGTGGCCGGGCTCCGAAGGCAAGGCCGAAATCCTGGCAGCCTGGGCCCCAGCAGTCCAGTGGTTTATGGATGTGGGGACACGGATGACCTGTTTGCCACATATAGAAAATGAACATTCAATATAGAACACATAGTATGGAATAGGAAATATAGAATATAGAAGAATATAGAATATTGAACATAGAATATATAATGTAGAATAAAAAACATAGATTAGGAAATAAAGTATAAATGACGCAGAACATAAAATATATTTTATAGAATATAGAAGACAATAGAATATAGATTGTAAAGTACAGAATTCACAATATAGAGGAAAACAGAATATAGAAGAATATAGAATATAGGACAAATATAGAATATGGAATACAAAAATATATAGTATATAAAAAGATAGAATATGGAAGAACATAGACTATAGAATAGAGAATATAGATGAATTTAAAATATAGAATGTAGAATATATAATATGTAGTACAAAATATGCAATATAGAATATAGAACAATATTGTATGAAGAAAAATATAGAACATCGAATATAGAATACAGAGTATGGAATATAGAATATACAAAAATACAGAATGTAGAAAAACATCCAAGAACACAGATCATAGAATACAGAAACTTTAAAATATAGAGTATGATACATAGAACACTGAGTATACAATACAGAATATAAAAGAACTTTGAAAATAGAAGGATATAGTGTATAGAGGATTTGGAATAAAGAAAAGTATAGAATATACATTATAGAAGAACATAGCATAAAGAATACAGAATATAGAAGAAAATAGAATATAAATTCCGAATATAGAATACAGAAGAATACAAAATGTACAATGTAGAATAGCAATTATAGAATGCAAACTATAGAATGAAGAATATAAGAGAATATAAATTACAGAATATAGACTATAAATTATACAATATACATGATTATGGAAAATACAATGTAGAATGTAAAATGTAGAATATAGGAGAAAATGGAATACAGAATATACAAGAATATGGAATGTTGAATATAGTATCAAGAATATGGAATATAGAATACACAAAAATATAGTATATGTAAAATATAGAAAATAGAAGATTGAATATAGAACACAGAATATAGAAAAATCTAGAATACAGAATCTAGAAGAATATAGAATGTAGAATTTAGAATACAGAATGTAGAATATGGAAGATTTTAGAATATAGAACATAGAATATACAGTATAGAATACAGAATATGGAATATACAACCTAGACTATAGAAAAATATAGAAATAGAATATAAAAGAATATAGAACATAGAAGAATATAGAATGTAGAATAGAGAATACGGAATAGACTATACAAGAGAATATTAGATTATAGAAGAATATAGAGATTAGAAGGCAGAATGTACAATAAAAATATAGAAGATAGAAGAATTCAGAAAAATTTAGAACATAAAATGTAGAATATAGAAGAAAATAGAATATAAAATTTAGAATGGAGAACATGGAATATGGAATAGAGTATAGAGAAGAATAAAGAATATTGAAAAATTTAAAATATAGAATGCAGACTGTAGAATATTGAATATAGAATTTAGAATGTACAATATAGAATATAGCAGATAGAAGAATATAGATTATAAGTGAAGAATATAGAATAAGAATGTAGAAGAGTATAGAATGCAGAACATAGAAGAATGCAGGATGAATATAGAATAACGAATATAGAATGTGGAATACAGAAGAATATAGTATATAAAAATATAGAATATAGAACATTGATATGGAATATAGAATACAGAGCATGAAACAGAGAAATAGAAAAAACATAGAATAGAGATAAATATAGACTATAGAATAGAGTATGTACAAAGTAGAATTCAGAATATAAAATATAGAACATAGAATATAAAGGAATATAGATTATAGAATATAGAAGATTCTGGAATATAGAATGTAGATTTAAATATAGAATATGCAAGATGGAATATAAGAGAATATAGAATGCAGAATATAGTATACAGAATATGCAATATGGAATACAGAATACAGAAAATTATAAAATATATAGACTATAGAAAAAAATTGAATATAGAATACAGACAATGGAATATAGAATAATATAGAATATAAAACAGAATAAAAATATACATAATGTATAGAATAAACATTACAGAATATAGAAGATTACGGAATGTAGAATGTAGAATGTAAAATACATAATATACAATATAGAAGAATATATGATACAGACTATGGAAGAATATAGAATACAGAAAATTATATAGAAAAGTATAGAATACAGAAAAAGAACACTGAATATGCAACACGGAGTATGGAATATAGAATATAGAAGAATATAGAATACAAAATATAGAATATGAAATTAAGAACACAGAATATAGAAGAATATAGATTAAAGAATATAGAAGATAATGGAATATAGAATATAAAATGCAGAATATACAATATAGAAGAATATAGAGTACAGAATATAGACGAATATAGAATGAAGAATGAAGAATATAGAATACAGAAAAATATAGTATGTAGAAAAATATAGAACATAGAAGAATATGGAAGAATATAGAACACAGAATATGGAAGAATTTAAAATATACAATGCAGAAAGTAGAATATGGAATATGAAATGTGCAATATAGAACACAGAGGAATATTGTATGTAGAAAAATACAGAATATAGAACATCGAATAGAGTATGGAATATAGAATATAGAAAAATATAGAATACAGAAGAACATAGATTATAGAATGTAAAGATTTCAAATATAGAATATGGAACATAGAACACTGAAGATAGAATACAGAATATAAAAGAACTTTGAAAATAGAAGAATATAGTGTATAGAGGATTTGGAATAAATAAGGATATAGAATATACATTATAGAAGAATATAGCATAGATAACAGAATATAGAAGAATATAGCATAGATAACAGAATATAGAAGAACATAGAATATATGTTTAGAATATAGAATACAGAAGAATATAAAATGTACAATGTGGAATACAGATTACAGAATGCTAAGTATAGAATGAACAATAAAGGAGAATATAGATTATAGAATATAAAAGATTGTAAATTATACAATACAGAAGATTATGGAATATAGAATGTACAGTGTAAAATATAGAATGTAGGAGACTATGGAATACGGAATATAGAAGAACATAGAATGTTGACTATAGTGTCAAGAATATGGAATACAGAATACACAAAAACATAGTATATGTAAAAATATAGAAAATGGAAGATTGAATATAGAACGTAGAATACAGAAGAATATAGAATACAGAATGTAGAATATAGAAGATTTTAGAATATAGAATGTAGAATATACAATATGGGATATAGAATACAGAAGAATATAGTATAGAGAAAAATACAGAATATACAACATAGAACATCGAATATAGAATAGAGAGTATGGAATATAGGATATAGGAAAATATAGAATATAGAAGAACATAGAATTTAGAATGTGGAATATGGAATATAGAAGAATTTGGAATATAGAATATTGAATATACAATACAGGGTATTAATAGAGAATATAGAAAAGTATAGAATAGAGATAAATATAGAATATAGAATAGAGTATGTACAAAGTACAATACAGAATATAAAATATAGAATAAAGAACATAGAATATAGAAGACTATACATTACAGAATATAGAAGATTCTGGAATACAGAATAAAAAAATTTTTTTTAATAGAAGATGGAATATAAGAGAATATAGAATGTAGAATATAGTTTACATAATATACAATATGGAATATAGAATACTGAAAATTATAACTGAAAATTATAAAAAAATATACACTATAGGAAAAAACATTGAATATAGAACACAGACAATGGAATATAGAAAAATATAGAATTTAGAATATAGAATGTAGAATACAGAATATAAAATATAGAATAAAAAATACATAATATAGAGAATATACATTCTAGAATATAGAAGATTATGGAATATAGAATGTAGAATGTAAAATACAGCATATACAATATAGAACATATGGTACAGACTATAGAAGAATATAGAATGTATAGAATACAGAAAATTATACAGAAAAATATAGAATATTGAAAAAGAACATTGAATATAGAACACAGAGTATGGAACATAGAATACAGAAGAATATACAATGTAGAATACAAAATATAGAATATGAAATAAAGCATAAAGAACACAGAATATAGAAGAATATAGATTATAGAATATAGAAATAATGGAATATAGAATATAGAATGTAAAATACAGAATCTACAATATAGAAGAATATAGAATTCAGAATATAGAATATAGAAGGAAGAATGTAGAATATGGAATGTAGAATACAGAAAATTATAGTATATAGAAGAATATAGAATATGGAAGGAAAAGAATTTAGAATGTAGAATACAGAACATAGAATATGGAAGAATTTAAAATATACAATGTAGAATATAGAAGAATATTGTATGTAGAAAAATATAGAATATAGAATACAGAGTATGGGATATAGAATATACAAAAATATAGTATATAGAAGAACATAGATTATAGAATACAGAGAATTTAAAATATAGAATATGGAACACAGAACACTGAAGATAGAATACAGAATACAAAAGAACTTTGAAAATAGAAGAATATAGTGTATTCTATATTTTACATTCTACATTCCATAATTTTCTATATTTTATAATCTGTATTCTATAGTCTTTATTCTATATTTTATATTGTTTTCTGTATTCTACTTTCTATATTCTAAATTCTGTATTACATGTTCTTGTATAATTTATATTCTGTATTGTATAGTCTTCTACTGTGTATACTCTTCTATAATGTATATTCTATATTCTTCTCTATTCTATATTCTAATTCTTCTATATTCTCTCTTCTTCCATATTGTGTATTCTACATGCTACTATATTCTTTTTCTTGTATTTTCTATAGCCTTCTCTATTCTATATTCTAAATTTATATTCAATATTCTTCTATATTCTGTATTCTATATTCTTCCGTAATGTACATTCTATAATCTATACTCTTGTTTATATTCTTCTGTATTCCATATTCTTGTATATTCTATATTCTACTATTTTCTATATTCTTTTACATTCTGTATTCTAGCTTCTGTGTTCTGTGTTCTATGTTCAGTTTTCTTCTATGTACTATTTCCTTCTATATTCCATATTCTATGTTCTAAATTCTTCTATATTCTATATTCCACATTCTAAATTCTATGTTCTTCTATATTCTATATTTTCCTATATCGTATATACCATACTCTCTATTCTCTATTTGATGTTCTATGTTCTATATTTCTCTATACTATATTCTTCTGTATTCTATATTCCATATTGTAGTCTACATTTTAAATTCTTCTATATTCTACATTCTATATTAAACATTTGAAATTTTTCTATATTCTATATTTTTTTATATTCAATCTTCTATTTTCTATATATTTACATATACTATATTTTTGTGTATTCTATATTCCATATTCTTTATACTGTATTCAACATTCTATATTCTTGCCTGCGGGACCATGTTCAGGCCAATTCTTGCCTACAGGGCTCCTCTATTCTGGCTTCTTCTTGCCTGTGGGATTCTCCTTTCGGACCTGTTCTCCCCTGCGGGACTCTCCCTTAGGGCCTATTCTTGCTTGCGGGGCTCCTGTATTTGGGCCTATTCTTGCATTCGGGTATCTCTGTTCGGGCCTATCGTGGCCTGCGGGACTCTCCCTTCCGGCCTATTCTCGCCTGCAGGACCTTCTGTTAGGGCCCATTCATGCCTATGGGACACTCTGTTCGGGCCTATTCTTGCCTGTGGGATCATTCCTTCAGGCCTATTCTTGCCTGCAGGACTCTCCGTTAGGGCCTATTTTTGCCTGCGAGACTCTCCCTTCGGACGTATTCTTGCCTGCGGAACCTCCATTCGGCCCTAATCTTGCCCGCGGGAGCATCCTTTCTCCTCCTCTTGCCTGCGGGGCTCTTCTATTCGGGCCTGCTGTGCCTGCGGAGCTCCGATATTCGTGTGTGTTCTTGTGTGGCGGGTCCGCTATTCGGGCCTGTTCTTGCGTGCGGGGCTCCTCTATTCGGGCCTGTTCTTGCCTTCCGGATTCTGTTGGGGCCTATTCTTGGCTACAGAAATCTCCGTTCTGGCCTATTCTTTCCTGCGGCACTCTCCGTTCAGGTCTATTTTTGCCTGCCGGATCCTGTTCAGGCCTATTCTTGCCTACAGGGCTCCTCTAACATGGCCTGTGGGAATCTCCGTTCGGGCCTATTCTTACCTGCAGAACTCTCTCTTTGGGCCTAATCTTGCCTGCGGGAGCATCCTTTCCTTCCTCCTCTTGCCTGCGGGGCTCTTCTATTTGGGCCTGTTCGTGCCTACGGAGCTCCGTTATTCAGGCCTGTTTGAGCCTGCAGGCCTCCGTTATTCGGGCCTGTTTGAGCCTGCGGGCCTCCGTTATTCGGGCGTGTACGTGCCTGCGGGGCTCCAGTATTTGTGCGTGATCCTGTGTGGCGGGTTCCGCTATTCGGGTGTTCGTACGTGCGGGACTCCTCTATTAGGGCATGTTCTTGCCTTCCGGATTCTGTTGGGGCCTATTCTTGGCTACAGAAATCTCCGTTCTGGCCTGTTCTTGCCTGCGGGACTCTCCGTTCAGGTCTATTTTTGCCTTCGGGACCCTGTTCAGGCCTATTCTTGCCTACAGGGCTCCTCTATTCTGGCCTGTGGGAATCTCTGTTCGGGCCTTTTCTCGGCTGCGGGACTCTCCTTTCAGGCCTGTTCTCGCCTGCGGGACTCTCCGTTCGGGCCTGTTCTCGACTCCAGGCTTCCCTGTTCGGGCCTATTCTTGCCTGTGGAACTCTGTTCGGGCCTGTTCTTGCCTGTGGGGCTCCTCTCTTCAGGCCTATTCTTGCCCGCGGGACTGTGGAAGGGCCTTTTCTTGCCTGCCGGGCTCCAATTCTGGCCTATTCTTGCCTGCGTGAGTCCCAGTTCAGGACTATTCTTGCCTGCGGGACTCTCCTTTCAGACTTTCTCTTGTCTGCAGGGTTCCTATTCGGGCCTCTTAGTGCCTGTGGAGCTCCGTTATTCAGGCCTTTTTCTGCGTGCGGGGCTCCGCTATTTGGGCCTGTTCTTGCCTGTGGGGCTTCTCTATTAGGGGATATTCTTGCCTGCGGGACTCTCCGTTAGGGCCTATACTTGCCTGCGGGACTCTCCATTTGGGCATATACTTGCCTGCAGAACTCTCCTTTCGGGCCTGTTCTTCCCTGCGGGACTCTCTGTTCGGGCCTGTTCATGCCTACGGGGCTCTCCTTTCGAGACTATTGTTGCCTGCAGGACTCTCCTTTCGGGCTTCGCCTTACCTGCGGGGCTCCGCTATTCGGGCCTGTTCTGCATGCAGGCTACCCTACAGGACTATACGATACAGAATATAGATTATAGAAGAACATAGAATACAGAATTTGGAATATAGAAAATAGAATGTAGAATACAGAATATAAAATATAAAATGAAGAGTATTGGTTACGGATTATAGAATATAGAAAATTATGAAATGTAGAATGTAAAATATAGAAGAATATAGAATGCATACTATAGAAGAATACAGAATGTAGAATATAGGATATAGAATATGGAACATAGGATATACCATACAGAAAAACAGTATATAGAAAGATAAACAATATAGAACATAGAACTTTAAATATACAATATAAAATACAGAGAATGGAATGTAGAACCTAGATTATGGAAGAATATAGAAATAGAATATAAAAGAATTTAGAATGTAGAGTATAAAATATAGAATATAGAAGAATTTAGAACGTAGAATATAGAATATGGGCTATAGAATATAGAGGAATATAGTATATAGAAGAACATAGAAGATACAATACAGAACATAAAAGAAAAAAGAATATAGAAAAATATAGAGTATAGAAGAATAAGGAATATGGAAAATAGGAGAATGTAGAATATAATTATAGAAGAATGTAGAATATTGAAAAATATAGAATACAGAATATAGGAAAACAGCATAAATTTAGAAGATATAGGATATAGAATGCAGAATATAGAAGAATAAAGAATATAGATGACAGACTACAGAATATAGACGATAGAATGTAGAAGAAAGTAGAATATTGACAAACGGAATATAGGGTATAGGATATACAGTATTGAATAGAGAATAAAGTAGAAAAATACAGATGACAAAATATAGAAGAATATAGAATGTAGAATAGAGAATACAAGAGAATAGATTACAGAAGAATATAGAGATTAGAAGGTAGAATATACATAAAAAATATAGAATTCAGAAAAAAATTAGAATACAAAATGTAGAATATAGAATATAGAAGAAAATGGAATGGAGAATGGAGAACATAGAATATGGGATAGGGAATAGAGAAGAATAAAGCATATTGAAAAATTTAGAATATAGAATGTAGACTAGAATATTGAATATAGAATTTAGAATGTACAATATGGAATATAGCAGGTATAAGAATATAGATTACAACAGAAAAATATAGAATGTAGAAGAGTATAGAATACAGAACATAGAAGAATATAAAATGCAGAATGTAGAATATAGCATATGGAATATAGAATGTAGAATACAGAAGAATACAAGATATAAAAAATACAGAATATAGAACATCGAATATGGAATATAGAATACAGAGTATGGAATATAGAATATAGAATAGACTTAAATATAGAATGTAGAATAGAGTACGTACAAAGTAGAATAAAGAACATAGAATACAGAAGAATATAGAATATTCTCGAATATCGAATTAAATATAGGATATAGAAGATGGAATGTAAGAAAATATAGAATGTAGAATATAGTTTACAGAATATGCAATATGGAATATAGAATACAGAAAATTATAAAATATATAGAATATAGAAAACAACATTGAATATAGAATATAGACAATGGAATATAGAAAAATATAGAATTTAGAATACGGAATGTAGAATACAGAATATAGAATATAAAATATAGAAAAAATACATAATATAGAGAATATACATTATACAGTATAGAAGATTATGGAATATAGAATGTAGAATGTAAAATACAGAATTTACAATATAGAAAAATATATGATACAGACTATAGAAGAATATAGAGTAAAGAATGAAGAATATAGAATACAGAAAATTGTATAGAAAAATATAGAAAAAGAACATTGAATATAGAACACAGAGTATGGAATATGTAATATAGAAAATATAGAGTATAGAAAAATATAGAATGTAGAATACAGAATATAAAACAAAGGGTAAAGAACACAGACTATAGAAGAATATAGATTATAGAATATAGAAGATAATGGAATATAGAATTTAAAATACAGAATATTCAATATAGAAGAATATAGAATACAGAACATAGTAGAATATAGAATATAGAAGGAAGAATATAGAATATGGAATAGAGAATACAGAAATATATAGTAGATAGAAAAATATAGACTAGAAGTATATGGAAGAATTTAGAATGTAGAATATAGAACACAGAGCATAGAATATGGAAGAATTTAAAATATACAATGTGGAATGTAGAATTGGAATATGAAATATAGAATATAGAAGAATAGTGTATGTGGCAAAACAGAATATAGAACATCAAATATAGAATACAGAGTATGGAATATAGCATATACAAAAATATAGAATATAGAAGAACATAGATTGCAGAATATAGAGAATTTAAAATATAGAATATGGAACATAGAACACTGAAGATAGAATACAGAATATAAAAGAACTTTGTAAACAGAACAATATAGTGTATAGAGGATTTGGAATAAAGAAGAATATAGAATATACATTATAGAAGAATATAGCATAAAGAATACAGGATATAAAAGAAAATAGAATATAAATTTAGAATATAGAATGCAGAAGAATACAAAATGTACAATGTAGAATACAGATTATACAATGCAAAGTATACAATGAAGAATACAGGAAAGTATAGAATATAATATAAATCATACAATATAGAAAATAATGGAATATAGAATGTACAATGTAAAATATAGAATATAGGAGCACATAGAATACGGAATATAGAAGAATATAGAATATACAAGGGTATGGAAAATACAAGAAAAAGAATATAGTAGAATGTAGAATACAGAATATTGAAGAATACAGAATATGGAATAGAGAATATAGAAGAATTAGGATATAGAATACAGAATATACATTATAGAAGAATGTACACAGTAGAAGACTATACAAGAAAGAGTATAGATTACTGAAGAACATAGAATACAGAATATAGAATGTAGACTACAGAATATAAAATATAGAATAAAGACTATATAATACAGAATACAGATTGTAGAATACAGAGAATTATGGAATGTAGAATGTAAAATATAAAAGAATACAGAATTTAAAAGAATACAGAATGTAGAATATGGAACATAGAATATACCACGCAGAAAAATATAGTATATATAAAAATAAAGAATATAGAACATAGAACTTTGAATATACAATATAGAATACAGAGTATGGAATATAGAACCTAGAATATGTAAAAATATAGAAAGAGAATATAAAAGAATATAGAACATAGGAGAATATAGAATTTAGAATGTAGAATATAAAATATAGAATATAGAAGAATTTAGAACATAGAATATAGAGGAATATAGTATATAGGAGAACATAGGACAGAAAATACAATGCAGAATATAAAAGAATATAGAGTATAGAAGAATATGGAATATGGACAATAGAAGAATGTAGAGTATAATTATAGAAGAATATAGAAAACTGAAAAACAGAATATGGAATATAGGAAAATACAGAGCAAAAATTTAGAATATAGAAGATATAGGATATAGAATGCAGAATATAGAAGAATACAGAATATAGATGACAGACTACAGAAAATAGAAGATAGAACATAGAAGAAAATAGAATATGGACAAATATGGAATATAAGGTATCGGATATACACTGTTGAAAAATATAGAATAAAGAAAGTAGAAGAATATAGATTACAGACTATAGAAGAATATAGAATGTAGAATAGAGAATACAAGAGAATATTAGATTACAGAAGAATATAGAATATAGAGATTAGAAGGTAGAATAAACACTAAAAAATATAGAATATAGAAGAATACAGAATTCAGAAAAATTTAGAAGAGAACATGTAGAATATAGAAGAAAATGGAATATAGAATGTAGAATAGAGAACATAGAATGTGGAATAGAGTATAGAGAAGAATAAAGAATATTACAAAATTTAGAATATAGAATGTAGACTGTAGAATATTTAATATACAATTTAGAATGTACAATATAGAATATAGCAGAAGAATATAGATTATAAGAGAAGAATATAGAATGTAGAATAAGAATGTAGAAGAGTATAGAATACAGAACATAGAAGACTATAGAATATAGAATGCAGAATGTAGAATATAGAATACGGAATATAGAATACAGAAGAATATAGTATATAAAAATATTGGATATAGAACATAGAACACAGAATATAGAATATGTGATATAGAATACAGGGTATGGAATAGAGAATATAGAAAAATATAAAATAGAGATAAATATAGAATAGAGTATGTACAAAGTAGAATACAAAATATAGAATATAACATATAGAATAAAGAACATAGAATATAGAAGAATATAGATTATAGAATATTGAAGATTCTGGAATATAGAATGTAGAATTAAATATAGAAGATAGACTATAAGAGAATGTAGAATAGAGTATACATAGTATGCAATATGGAATATAGAATACAGAAAATTATTAAAAAATATAGACTATAGAGAAAAATGAATATAGAATACAATCAATGGAATATAGAAAATACAGAATTTAGAAAATAGAATGTAGAATATAAAATATAGAATAAAATACATAATATAGAGAATATACATTATACAATATAGAAGATTATGGAATGTAGAATGCAAAATACAGAATATACAATATAGAACAATATATGATACAGACTATATAGAATGTAGAATATAGAATACAGAAAATTATAGAATATAGAAAAAGAACATTGAATACAGAACACAGGATGGAATATAGAATATAGAAGAATATAGAATACAAAATATAGAATATAAATAAAGCATAAAGAACACAGAATATAGAAGAATATAGATTATAGAAGATAATGGAATAAGAATATAGAATGTAAAACAAAATATACACTACAGAAGAGTATAGAATACAGAATATAGAAGAATGTAGAATATAGAAGGAAGAATGTAGACTATGGAATATAGAATACAGAAAAATACAGTATATAGAATATAGAAGAATATGGAAGAACATAGAATAAGAATTTAGAATGTAGAATACAGAATATAGAGCATAGAATATGGAAGAATTTAAAATATACAATGTAGAATATGGAATATGAAATATAGAACATAGAAGAATATTGTATGTAGAAAAATATAGAATGTAGAACATCAAATATAGAATGCAGAGTATGGAATATAGAATATACAAAAATATAGAATATAGAAGAACATAGATTATAGAAAATAGAGAATTTGAAACATAGAATATGGAACATAGAACACTGAAGATAGAATACAGAATGTAAAAGAACTTTGAAAATAGAATATAGTGTATTCTTCTATATTTTACATTCTACATTCCATAATTTTCTATATTTTATACTCTGTATTCTATAGTCTTTATTCTACATTTTATATTGTGTATTCTACATTCTACTTTCTATATTCTAAATTCTGTACTATATGCTCTTGTATAATCTATATTCTGTATTGTATAGTCTACTGTGTATATTCTTCTATAATGTATATTGTATATTCTTCTGTACTCTATATTCTAATTCTAAACATCCCCACATAACCCTGCTCACCTGGAACCATTGATGAGAGTTTCCAGACAACTCATCTGGGGACCAACAACCCAGATACCCCAAACCCAACCACCCTGCTATCAGCAGAGCACACACACAGCACCCAACCCCACAACTAGGAAGATCACCCACTGCACCCACAGCCAGGGTCCAGCTGGACAGACAAACACACCACCTCAACAGAAACACCACCTATATCCTCAACAGCCCCACGAGAGACCCACACTCACACATGCAGTCATTCTTCCACCAACCCTGAGAAAGGTACCGAGAGCATCAAAATGGCAAAATTAGAGACCAGAGCAAAACACAGGCCCAGCCTACTTGGATATATCAAAACAAAACAAAATTTCAGGGTTCAACAAACACACAGTAAATAAATAGATATAATAATTTCTTGATGCTTCGGAAACAACAGACAATATCAAATCACAAAAAGAAGCAGGACAGGATGGAGTCAGCAAGTGACTGAAATAAAGAACAAAAAAACTGCCGGGGGTAAGAAACAGCCTGTGAAAACACAGGCAAAACCAAGAAAAATATAGACAAAATCAAGGAAGGCACTGACAAAATGAAAGAAAGCAACAAACGAAAAACCCATTGTTGTCAAGTTGTTTACAACTCATAAAGGTGATAAAGAATTCAGGAAAACAATATAAAAACGAAACAACTGGAAACCATACAAAAACATCAACTAGAAAGCCAAAAGATTAAGAATAAAATTTCAGAAACAGACAACTCAAAAGAAAGATATAGGACCAGAATTGAAGCAATGGAAGACAGATTAGTGAAATTAAAGAAAAGTCCCTTGATACCAATTTGTTTGAGGAAAAATCAGAAAAAAGAATGAAGAAATCCTAATAATTATGTGGGACACTATCAAGAGGAACAACTTGCATATGATAAGAGATCCAATGGATGGGGCTGGGTGCAATGCAAAACACAGAGACAATTGTCAAATAATCCTGGCAGAAAACTTCACTATCTATCATCATGAAAGACAAGAAGATACTCATCCAAGAAGCGCAATGAACCCTCTACAGGATAGAGCCCAAAGAAAGTCACTAAGACTTATAAACAAACGTGCAAAAAAAAAAAGGACCAAAGACAAACAAAGAATCCTGAGATCAGCTAAGGAAAAATAAAGTCACCTATCTACAAAGGGGAACCAATAAAACTAATCTCCAACTATGTAGCTAAAACCACGTAGGCAAGAAGACAGTGGGAAGACCTATATAAAAGGTCGAAAGTAAAAAAAAAACAAAAAAAAACTCAGCAATTCTATATTAAGTAAAAATGTCTCTCAAATACAATGGCAACATTAGAATATTTCCAGATATGCAGAAATTAAGGGAATTTGTAAAAACCAGACCAAACTTACAAGAAATATTAAAGAGAGTCCTTCGAATAGAGAACCAAAAACATTAAACAATAATCTGATATTTGGACACAGGACAGACCACCCAGATACCAACCCAAATAAAGAATTTTAAAAATAAAACAAAGCTAAAAGGCTAAAAACAGGGAACCAAAGACATCAATATGTAAATGATGACATCAAAACAAAAAAGACGGAATGAATGGTGTAGTTATAGAACTTTCATATGGAGAGGAAGCCAAAGTGATATCAATAAATAAAAGACTGTTTTAAACTTAGGAAGATAACAGTAAATTTCAAGGTAACGACATAGAGGAGGACTTGTGGTGCATTGGTTAATTGCTCAGCTGCTAACCAAAATGTCATTGCACTGAAAGTCTTACCTAAAGAAATATGGAAAAAGAAAGAAACAAAGGACCTCCAAATTGGAAGGAAGAAGCAAAATTTTCCCTATACACAGATGAAATGAACCTATACGTGGAAAACTCCAAGGATTCCACAAAAAACTACTGGAACTAATAGAAGGAGTCAGCAAAGTAGCAGGGTACAATATCAACATATAAAAAATCAGTTGGATTCCTCTACATCAACAAAGAGAACTTCAAAAAGTAAATCACAAAAAGAATGCCGTTTATAATAGCCCCCCAAATGATAAAACACTTGGGAATAAATCTAACCAAGGATATAAAAGACCTATACAAAGAAAACTACAAAATGCTACTGCAAGAAACCAAGAGACCTATATAATTGGAAGAAAAAAAAATGCTCATGGATAGGAAGACTCAACATCATGAAAATGTCAATACTACCTGAAGTGATCTACAAATATAATGCAATACCGATCCAAATTGCAACAGCATTCTTTAATGAGATGGAAACACTAATCACCAATCCAATGTGAAAAGGAAAGAGGCCTTGGATAAGTGCTACTAAAGAAGAACAAGGTAGAAAGAAGGCCTCGCACTACTGAATCTCAGAACCTACTATACAGGCATGGCAATCAAAACAGACTGGTATTTGTACAATGACAAACACACAGACCGATGGAAGAGAACTTAGAACACAGATGTAAATCCATCCTGCTATGGGCCGCTGATTTTTGACAAAGGACCGAATTTTGTTAAATTGGGAAAAGACAGTCTCTAACAAATGGCACTGGCAAAACTGAATGTCCATCTGTAGAAAAAATGAATCAGGACCCATACTTCACATCATAAACAAAAACTAACTCAAAATGGATCAAAGATAAAACAATAAGGATTTCATTTTACTTGTTTCAGCAATCAACTTCCATGGAAGCAGCAGCGGGCAAATCTGCTACAAAAGACCTCCTTAAAGTGTTAAAAAGCAAGGACGTCACCTTGAAGACTAAGGTGCCCCTGACCCAAGCAATGAAAGCTGGATGATGAGTAAGGAAGACTGAAGAAAAATTGGCATCTGTTGGTGAAGAATATTGAATATATCATGATGTGCCAAAATAAGGAACAAATCTGCCTTGGAAGAAGTACAGCCAGAATGCTCCTTAGAAGCAAGGATGGTGAGACTTCATCTCATATACTTTGGGCATGTTGTCAGGAAGGATCAGTCTCTGGAGAAGGACATCATCCTTGGTAAAGAATAGGGTCAGTGAAAAAGAGGAAGGCCCTCAAGATGGACTGACATGGTGGCTGCAACAATGGGCTCATGTATAGCAATGATCGTGAGGATGGCACAGGATCGGGCAGTGTTTCCTTTTGTTGTGCATAGGGTGGCTATGAGTCGGAAATGACTCGAGCGCACCTAGCAAAAACAACAACAACAATAAGGAGATAGAAATTATAACAAAGTACCGAATACAAATTAACATTAATCTTTCCCAAACTCTTGCAAAAGAAAATAGTAGGGAACACTTTGTAACTGATTCTATGATGACATAATCACCCTGATGCCAAAGCCAAAAAACCCCACAATATCCCTTATGAATATGAATGCAAATCTTCAACAGAGTACTAACAAACCAAATCCAGCAGCAAAATACTAGCAAACCAAACATAGCAGCATATTGAAAAGACTACAAACCACATCCCAGTGGAACTTTATCCCACAAATGCAAGAGTTGTTAAGCATAAATATCAATTAATTAAGAAAATGAAGGAAAAATGATTTGATTAATGAATGCAGAAACATCATTTCACAAAATCCAAGACCCTTTCATAATAAAATCATTCAACAAACTAGAAATATAAGGAAACTATGTGTATCTGATTAAGGACACTTATGAAATACCCACAGCTAACATCACATGCATTGGTGAAAGACTACAAGTTTTCCCCTAACATCAGGAACAAGACAAGGATGCCTGATTTCATAACTCTTATTCTACATTTTTCTGGAAATACTAGACAGAAAAGTTAGGCTAAAATTTTTTTAAAGGCATTTGAATTTGGAAAGAAGTAAAAATTTTCATATTCAAGATGACAAGATCTTATACATAGAATATCCTAAGGAATTCTCTCTCTTTCTCTCTCTCTCACATACACACACCCACAAATATACAATACAAATGAAAAACAAAAAGAAGCTATTAGATTTAATATACAAATTCAACAGAATGGCAGGATATCAGATCAACACACAAAAATACAGTTCTGGAAAGCCAAATTGTTATTATTTATCTGTTTATCTATTTACCCATCTATTTAGTGATTTGTTGATATAGCTATCTCTTTAACTACTTATTCATCTATTCATTCATTCATATGTCAGTCTTTCTGTATGCCTGTCCATCCACCCACCCACCCACCCATCCACCCATCCACCCATCCATCCATCCATGCATGTGTTCATTCATTTATTTATCTCTCTCTCTCTGTTTACTTATTACCCTTTTGAGCTTCATATTTCTTCAACACCAAACTTCAAATTGACCTGGATTTTAAGGGAAAAAAGATGTCAATGACTTCTTAATTATGCCTATGGGAAAAATTGATTCACTTGATTAGTTTTCTTCATGACACGTTTGCTTTAAATCTGCTTTAAATTACTTCTCATTAAGCTTGATCCAAAAAAATTGGATGATCTTTTCTTTCTTTTTTTTTCCTTATTTGTATGAATTTAAAGAGCTTAAATTTGGAGGAAAAGAGACTTAATGATTCTCTCTTGGTTCACTATTTGGGCCCAAGCACCCATGTGTATAGACTCAGTGCTTCTCAAGTGGTGGCAAAAGCATTCATTTGCCCTGTGTTGGCTATTAGGTAGGAAGGCTGCCCCTGGCTGGAAGGAGGTCAGCCCTCAACAGTGATCATGCTGTTGAGTCTTTGAACCTGAGCAGAGAGAGCAACTATATAGAGAGAGTTTATTTAAGTAATTCTCAGTGCAGAGAGTTTGTTCTATTTTTGTTTGTTGAGTTTTTAGTAGAACCATGTAACACAGGGGTGTAGAAAGCTGTTAAAAGGATTTGTGCCTGTGTTTGAGAAAAGCAGTGCAGGCAATGCTTCCATCCCTGAATCTTAGTTTATGTGAAATAATAATCAAAAAAGCAGTAAAAACAGCAGCATCAATAATAATCATCATTAAAGCTGTTTGTTGAGTGTTTGCAGCATTCTGGACAATGTTGTAAGTTGTTTGCATGTGTTAACTAATTTACTTTTTAATAAACAATATTAGTGGTAGATGCTATTACCAGTAACACTTGAAAATTAATAATTAATACCTGAATCAAGAGAGCAAATACTTCTTACCTGTCCAGGACCCTTCCAAGATCATATTGATTTTATATTTGCATTTTTGTTTTCTGGTTCTAAAATCAAGTGCCAAAAATTGTACAAGTTTCACATTATTCAAAATTTATAAATGTCACCTTGATATTGTAGGTATATTTCCAGCAGTAAACAAAAGTGAGGCAAGTGTTGACCATTCCTAGGACTCAATTCTTCAGTTAAACTCTGAGATTGGTTTCCAGGATGCTTATGTTTTATCCTATGACTGACTCAACGATTGTTTGACGACTGGAGTTTCTTTGTAAGGTGTTTTAGAGAATAAGATAAAATATTTCAAATTAAGGAATAATTATGTTATAATTATTATAAATTATAATTTATAAATTATAAAATAACATAATTGAGGAAAAATGAAGATAAGAGCTTACTGATGTGACTTAATCTCTGTCTGTGTGTGATAGAGTTAACCTATGTATTTTCTCTCTAAACTCTGACCTACATCACCTTTCTTCTTAAGTTATTGCACATTTCTTTTTCCTACTTGAGCACAGCAGCTGTCTTATGTCATCCCATGGAATTAGGTAAGAGAATTGGCTGGTTAAAATCCCACTTCACTTTAATTTTTCCAGATTAAATGTATCTCATTCAAATAGAACAAATTTAAGTGGGCATCATGCCAAAATCTAAATTCCTGTCTATGAACTTGGAGACATTTAAACCTTAGGGGCTGAAACATTTATATTGGATCTGTGGACTTCCAGAAAGCTGAGTCTCTTACTTCTATGGTCAAGCCAACTTGTTTATTTTGAGAATAAAATTATTGCAGTATTTAACATAATATCTCCTACATTATATAATTCTCAGTATTGCATGCATATTTTGTACAGGAAAAAATCAAAGTAAATATTAGTTGATTACTAATTATGTGGAGTCTAAATCTACACGCATATTTTAAAGGTAAAATAGAGTTAACTGGTTTTTCTTTTTTTAACATTCAGTTGAGATCAGTTATTTGATTTGTTTTTCACTTGAATAAATATATTTTGAGCCTTGACCCTTTGTTCTTTTTTTTTTTTTCTCCCAGGAGTATAGACACCAGGCCTCATAAAATATCACCTACAATTTCTACAATGTGCTTAATTGTGGGCTAGAGACCTAGTTCCCCCAGAAGGCCTCTGAGAAACAAAATATGAATTCCACCATGATTAGGCAGTCAGCCCATTTCTATCAAGAGGTTGAAAGCCTCATATAAGGATGAGAAAATGAGTTTGAACATTTCTTTTTTTATTAAAATTTTTCATGGTAAATGATTGAAGGCTTATTGTCTGAAGCAAAAAAAAAAAAAAAAAAACAAAGGCAATCTTGCACACTCGTAGTGTGGTAACAGTTCCTGAAATGTGTTTCAGATTAGAGGTTTCTACAGTTTTGGGTTCCTTTTCAAATCTATTTCTCTGCCACCCCGTACAGGTGCCAAATAAAGTAGCTTGATTATTCATAATATATGCAGTTTGTCTCTGTGACTCTTTGATATATATAACCAACAAACAATATAATTTAACTTAAAACTTTGTGAAAGACGGACTTGCTGTGAGTATGTAACACTGTCCCCAAGTGGGGTGACAGGGAAATCTATTTAATTTTGCAGACCCCTTCCCCAGCTTCTGACCTAATGTTTTATTTCAAATAAAATTTCCTGGGAAAATGAAACATACCTCTATATGAGACACTATATATCTCAACTGAAATAAGTTTTAAAATTAATTACTTTATATCTGGAAAAGAATGTGGATGTCTACACATCTAATGAAGAAGAATGTGCTTTTCAATGCAGTAGCTTATTCTTCAGTTTTAGAAACATGACCCGCTGGATGTGAGCAGTCTCCTTCATAACAAAAAAAAAAAAAAACAACCATTCAAATCTCAAATAGCTGTTTTAGGCCACTAATTACTCTGAATTTAACCTAAAATATTACAATACCTTGGAGACTTTACTACAATTCATATCAAAAAGATCAATATACAACTAATCTCAGGGACACTATTTAAAGGAATGTGTTTTATTTGATAAATTATGTAGAGTGGATTGTATTGTTTTTTTTTTTTTTTTTGCACACTCATTTCCTTGATTTGCATGACTTCTGGGCTGCCCAAATTATTCAGATTACATTTGAACGATTTCTGCAAAAATGAGTATCAAGGTAAGTTATGTGAGATTGATTTGACCATACATTGAATTGAAATTTTCTTGGGGCGGCAACCACAAAGGAGCAAGGTGAAAGACATTTCTTGGGAAGGTGAGATAAGGGTTAGGGTTTGAAGGTCCAATGCAACCCCTACTGGGCAACAAGGCCGTGCAGCTATCACTCATAGTCTTGATTGGGGTAGAAAAAACATTTCTTTCTTATTTTTGCCTTACCACTTTGTATTATGCTTAGGACATAGTCATGTTCAGGAATATTATTAGAAAGGTGAAAGGTTGTAAACTATGTAAAGTATTTCAAGCAATACAAACACCTGTTGAGAAACTTATGCAGTGGTATTAAAATATTTTGTAGATTGTTTTATTTTTAGTGAAATATATATGCTTATATGCATATGTATATATGTGTGTATATAATGTGTAACTGTCTAGTTTTCATAACCGATTTTGAATACATGCACATTATCTCAACAAGTTGATGTTTTTAGTTCCTTTCTCCATTTTCATCATGTGCCCTTCATTTCAAATTTCTCCTGTATGTTTAGTGTATTTCTATAAATTACACGAGAAAAATTCCTAATATGAAACTGTTAGTTAAAAAAAAAAAGCGGTTTCCATCAAGTCTATTCTGACTCAAAGCCACCCTGTAGGACAGAGCAGAACTGCCCAGTATGGTTTCCAAGGAGCCGCTGGTGGAATCGAGCTGCAAACCTTTTGGTAAGCAGCCCTAACTCAACGACTGCGACAGGTATGAATATGATCAAAGGTCATGAGAAATGATTAGCAAGTTTTGAAAAGATCTACCATGTTTTACCAAAACTATGCTACTGCATATCTGATAACGTTGCTCACAACATTTCTGGCCTAATAATTTAGTAAAGTTGTTTTGTTTAACTAGGTTTTAATATTTTTGGATTATTTCTTTATTTTAAGCCTCTATTTCGTTTTCGATGTATCACTTATTTGTGTATTTTCTTCTGCTTAGTCAGCTCTTTTCATTTTTATTATTAATTTTTGGTAAATTGGATATTATTTGTGATATTAAAATTTTTTATTTGTTCTAAGGATTTAATTTGGGTTCTTGTTTAGATTTATAATTCTTTACATGAAGTTTTTTGGGGTAAAAACTACAAAATCAAAATAACGGCCCCCACCTGGTGAAATGAGCATTCCAATAGATTGGAAATTGTTGCCAGTGTTCCCATTTTCTTTTTTTTTAATAAATTTTTCCTTCCATATATATGTTTATATTACTTTGTCATTCAAAAATTTATACACAATTTTTTTCATGGCATTGGCTGCAATCCCTATTGTGTCAGCACTCTCCCCCTTTCCACCCCACATTCCCACATTCCATTTGTCCAATTTTCCTGTCCCTTCCTGCCTTCTCTTCTCTGTTTTTTGGCAGGTGTAGCCCATTTGATGTCATATACTGTTCGTTTTACAGGCCTCTCTTACCTTTGGCTGAAAGGTAAACTTCAGGGGTGGCTTCAGTTCTGAGTTAGAAGGATCTCCAGGGGCCAGAGTCTCCAGGGTTCTGCTCTGACTGGGATTACAACAGAAAGTCCTGGACAGAGTGGGAGAAAATGTAGAACAGACGATCAAATTCACAAAAAGAACAGACTTCCCTACATATTTTATTGAAGGAGCCCTGGCTGTACAGTGGTTAAGCACTGGGTTTTAACCCAAAGGTCAGGGGTTGGAACCTACCAGGAACTTCAAGGGAGAAAGATGTGGCAGTCTGTTTCCATAAAGATTAACCCACTGCCATCCAGTAGATTCCAACTCATAGTGACCCTATAGGACAAAGTAGGTTTCAAAGGCAGTAAATCTTTACAGGAGCAGACTGCCACATTTTTCTCCCTCAAAGCACCTAGTAGGATCACACCACCAACTCTTCTGTTATCAGCCAAACACATAACCACAGCACAAACAGGGCTCCTTCTGTACTGATTGTAGCTTTAGAAATCCTATGGGGCAGTTCTGTTCTGCCCAGGGGTCACTATGAATTGGAATTGACTCCAAGGCAATGGGCAGAGTATATAATTTATTGATGATACGTAGTCATATAATAATTACATAACTTCTATAAACCCACTGCCATGGAGTCAATTGCAACTCATAGTGACCTTATAGAACAGAGTAGAACTGCCCCACAGGGTTTCCAAGGCTGTAAATCTTTACAGAAGCAGACTGCCACAGCTTTCTCCTGCTGTTCAGCAGCTGGTGGGTTCCAACTACCACCTGCCTTTCAGTTACCAGATCAGTGCTAAAATCACTACACCAGGATCAAGACTCCTTATAACTTCTACAGCTATTGTATTCTTACTTTCCTGTTTTTCTATCACGCCCAGTTATCATGCTATTTTATCACGTTTATATCCATAAAATTTTACATGTTGTATTTCCTCCCTTCATTCTCTTATCGACATTTTTTTTCATTTTTATTTTTAACTTGATCATTTTCTTTCAGATTTTTATTAAAAAATTGCTTCATGGTCTGAAATATATAACCTATCTTGAAATTTAGATTGTATTTACATCAATTGGTTTACAGTGAACTAGCTTGCAATGACATTTATTTTGTCCTTTCAGTTACGTGTGTTTGCATTTGATATTTTTAAAACATAAACCAGTTTTTTCGATAACCATATTTAAATAATATTTTATTGTCATTGAGTATTGTTATTACTAAGGTGAAAAATTTTAAGAATATTAAAAATATAATGTATTAGAATGTTGTTAACTATAAATTATAATTTATACAATTTATCGAACACTTTTAGCAAGTAAAGTGTTTTTCATTTATTAGGTTTTCAAAAACAGTAAAGCTTTTAAATAGAAAAAATTTTTTTCTTTTTTGTGTTGTTATTTTTGTCATATTCTATTTCATGGGTTAGAACATTCAAAAAAATCATAACGTTGTTAGAATAAGTCTTTGTTTTTTTCTGAATTATACAAACATCCATCATTATTTTATATCAGCGTGTTTGCTGTTTTAGAGAAAAGCACTGTTCTTTGAGAAAGGCCTATAATGAAGAATGACGGTTCAATAGGATCAAAGCTTTTTAGAATATATGAAATGTGTGTAGTATCTTTCCTATATAACTTAGTGATATGATTATTTATAGTCAAATGTGCCTCAGTTTATACCAACTTGGCTGACTATAGATAATGTTAAAAACCAAATTTCTACAAGATTAGATTTGTATATGAACCCATAAGTTTAACTTGCAATTTATGAATGGGAAGTTTCAGACAAGAGCTTTCTAATTCATGAATAGCAACTACAGGTTATGAGTTCTTATACAAATTTAATTTTGTAAAAATTTTGTTTTTAACAGTTCTGGTGATGGGGATGGGATTAATGGAACGTTTTGAACTCGGTTAAGCTCAGCAGGCAAGTCTTAATTGGTTAACTCACATTTTGGCTTCTGGGAAGGTCAGGCATTTGTAGGAACTAGACTTAGGTTTGGTTTGCTGATGTGGGGCTTAGCATAAGTGACTGCACCTTGGACCAAGTATAGTCAGGTCAACAATAAATATAACTTTATGACAGATCATTGAATTCTATATGCTAGAATTGTATTTATATTTGCATGTATGTGTAATCAACAGTTGGTATTGTCAATTAGTTTTCTTATTTGTCACACTTTATATTAAAGCTGACTAGTTTTTACTGAAAATAATTTTAATTTCTCAACTTTGTTGAGCAATATTTGTAATAACAATTATCTAAAACTTTCAAATTTTAATGGGGCATCAATACCTTTTGACTCCATATCTCAACTGAGGAGCAAGTAATAACATTTTACTAACTGACATTTCGTCCAAGTGCAGTTTAAATGTAAATTTCCCCTATTAATATAAAAGGACCAAGTCAAATTCAAAATGCCATTCTTGACATGTTCCTTGAGTTAAACTTAGATTAATAATTGCTAATGTAACATTTTAATGTTTCTTTCTCCAGCCCTTCTTAAAGGTCTTGCATATTTGTTTCTTGCCTGGGCAACAAATTTCCACATGCAATTACAGATATTATAGAAATAACCACCAATTCATTTATAAGAGTTGTAGTATTCCTGACATACAAATGGTAACATAACATTTATTACAACCTATAGCCAATATAATTTCAAAATTGAGAAATGGAGAAAGAAATTCTTTTTGTAAGAATATTATATTATACCATATTTGAACATCACTGTCATGTTTAATTATTTAAATGAATGGAGTGAAAGATTTTTTTTCTCATACCAAGTAAGCACATCTCCAATCTCTCATCTTGAAGATATTTAAAAGGAGAGAAAAGACTCATGTTGGCAAATCATCTAAATGTTTATTTCCAGATAATATTTTTATTCTGTAAGAAAAAAAAAAAAAAAATGATAATTTTTTTTTTTTTTTCAAATTGGCCATTGCTCAACAGACACAGATTCAGTGTATAGAGACAGAGGGAGAAATAGTCACCTAAAGTGATTCAAGGAAATTCTACTGCATTTAATAATCATTTTGTTTTCTTCTGAAGGACATTCAATGTTGTTTACATTGAATTTTCAGATATTGTCTGCTTTATTTTTATCTAAGCCATGAAGACAGAAAATCAAACTTTTGGAACAGAATTTATACTTCTTGGCTTTTTCCAGTATGGCCAAATGAACACCGTCCTCTTTGTCACCATTGCGGGCCTCTTCTCAGTGACTTTGATGGGGAATATCATACTGATCCACCTCATCCGACTGGGTACTCCGCTCCACACTCCCATGTACTTCCTCCTTAGTCAGCTCTCCTTCATTGACACGATGTACATCTCCACCACGGTACCCAACATGGCAGCAAACTTTCTGTCAAATGATAAGACTATTACTTCTTTAGACTGTAAGATTCAAACCTTTGTGGTTTTGACCCTTGGTGGAACTGAAGCTCTTCTTCTTGGTTTCATGTCTTATGATAGATATGTAGCGATCTGTCACCCTTTACATTATCCTGTGCTCATGAGCAAGACGATCTGTTTGTCCATGGTCACATGTGCATGGGCCAGTAGTTCTATCAATGCTTTAATACATACATTGCATGTATTTCAACTTCCATTCTGTACATCTCGGATCATTAACCACTTTTTCTGTGAAGTTCCATCTCTAATGCCTTTGGTGTGTCAGGACACCTCCCAGTATGAGTATACTGTCCTCTTTAGTGTCCTTATCGTTCTGCTACTACCATTCATGGCCATTCTGGCTTCCTATGCCTGAGTGCTTATTGTGGTGTACCAGATGAGCTCAGGTAAAGGGCAGACAAAAGCCATCTCCACGTGTTCCTCTCATCTGATTGTGGCAAGCCTATTCTATGGGGCTACTCTCTCCACCTATACAAGGCCACATTCCTTGCATTACCCTGAGGAAGATAAAGTGGTGGCAGTATTTTACAGTATCATTACACCTCTTCTGAACCCATTTATCTGCAGTCTGAGGAATAAGGAGGTCATGGGGGCCATGAGAAGAGTGCTGGGAAAATAGACATTTGTACAGAAAATATGACTTTAGGAACCCTTTATAGTTTGAGACTGAACAACATGATTTGATTAGCCTACTGTCTAGAGAGAAGTAAGCTCAAAGAAATGTTTACAAAATAAATAAATGTAACAATGCCTTGGTTTCTACACTTCTCAGAAATAACTAAAGCTTTGTTATTGGAACTGGGTGGATTTGCCGTGTAAAAGCAAGAGAATGGTTGCCATTTTCAACTTTATCTTCTAAAGCAATAGATTTAATCCCTGTCAACACAATGCTCCCATGTCATAACAAATTTTTAGTACCTTTTTAATATTCTGAAATAAAATGCACATGAAATATAATTTACCATATAATACATAATATCAGGAAAATACATATGATGACCAAACTATAATATAGAGCAAAATGCATACATCCACTTATTTATTTATTTATTCATTTATTGAACAAGGGCTTTAATGCTTTAACTCTGTGTGTGACACTGTTATAGGCACTGGTGAAATGGGATTAAACAAGAAAAAACTGACCTAAGTCTCTGCTCTCATGAAGTTTACATTTCATTGTGGGGAGAAAGACAGTATATAAAATTAACGGGTAAAGCGACCTTATATGAGTCGGAATCAACTCGACAGCACTGGGTTTGGGTAAATTTCAGAGTATACCAAAAAGTATTAATCACCATGAAGAAGAACTAAGTGGAAAATTGGAATCAGGAAAACAGAGGATATTTGCAATATTAAGTCAAATAGTCAGAGAAGGGAGAATCAAGAATATGACTTTTGTCAAAAACTAAAAGGAGTCGAGGAAGAGAGACAAGTGGATATTTGTGGATAAATGTTCTGGGAAGAGCAAAGAACAAGTGAGAACTCCCTGAGGTGGGGACATGCCCAGCGTAGTCACAAAAGATCAAGGAGTAAATTGGTGAGACACAGGAAATAGGTATATGTTTTGGGGCCGGGTCTTACAGTGTAAATTAGATCAACTTGAGGATTGTGGCTTTGAACCTAAAACAATGGGCTACCTTTGCAGAGTTGTGGTAGAGAACTGATGTGGGCAGGAGAAAGCCATTGCAGTAGTCCAGCTGTGACAAGATATTACCTTGGACCAAGGTGATATTAGTGGAGAGGCAAAGACTGGCCAGATTCAGGAGACTGGGAGAAAGCAGACATTTGAGTTTTGTGGACACATGGGATGGGAAATACTATGAAATAAGAAGCTTTCAGAATTGGGCTAAAACTTGAAATTAACAACTGGAAGTGTGGAACTGTCATCATTACAGCTTGAGGGAAACCACAGGTGGAGCATTTCATCATTCGTCATCTCTTATGCTACTTTCATGTTAATGCCTTAGGCCCACAATTACAATCATTATTCTGGCTTCTATCGCCATTAAATAGAAGCTCTTATTTCTCATCACCATTGAGTCGAAACTTTTAAATCAGAAAATAAGTTCTCTTTGATGTCTGGCTTCTTTTCCTAAACATGTTTAAAAGGTTCAACCATATTTTTGAGTGTCTCCATCATTTTTATTACAAAGCTGAATTCCATCATATGGCTTAGAATAATTATTTCCATTCTGATGTCAGAAATGTTTGACTATAATGAATAAAACTACCATAAAGCTTCCTGTTCAAGTGTTTTTTGAGAACACGTGAACTCAATTCTCTTGTACATATACCTAAATTGAAATTGCTTAGTCATAAATTAGGCACATGTTTAGCTCTAATAAAAAAAAAAAAAAAAAATTTTTTTTTTAGCGTTATCCAAAGTGGATTTAATCATTTATTTTCCAATCAGTAATATATAAAAACTTCTTAGAGTCTGAGTGTTGATAATAAATAATGCAATGGGTTGCTAAACTACTTGCTGCTAAATATAAAGTGGAATATAAACCATGAGAGCAAAATACAACCAGTGTGCCATCAGTGCATGAATAATGGTATTGGAAGAAAGTGTATATTTCTGTGAAATATTTTAGAGATTCACTGACAAGATTTTTTTGGATCCATTGTCAATAATTTTAATAATAATTATATGTAATGGCCTTTAGGAATGCTCATTTCTGGTTCAAGACAAAATGTGTTTATTGGTCTATGAATGCCTTACTTCGGTCAGTTTGTTTATAATATAATGTATACCTGTAAGTTCACCACCCAACCCAACAACTAAAATAGTAAATTTATCTTTAGTGCTCCTCCAACTCTTGGCGACCCCATGTGTGTCAGAGTAGAACTGTTCTTGGTAGGGTTTTCAACGGCTTATTTTTCTAATGTGGATCACTAATCCGTTCTCCTGAGGTGCCTCTGGGTAGACTCGAACCACCAAACTTTCAGTTAGCAGTGACTATGTTAACTGTTCGCACCATCCAGGGACTCTTCATATCCTCCTATACCTCTGGGTAGACTCGAACCACCAAGGTTTCATTTAGCAGTGACTATGTTTTTTTTTTATGTTAACTGTTCCCACCATCCAGGGACTCCTCACATCCTCCTATACCTCCACCATCATTCTGAATTTTTGGTTTTTTAATTCTCTTGCTATAATTATAATATAGAATTCATAGGGTATTAGAAAATATTTTTAGATGCTGTAGAAATTAATAAAGGGGCCTTAAGTTGTAGATAATCTTTTTGAAAATTGTTTTTTCAGTTGACATTACTAACGCTCCAGGTTGAATGAAATGACAGCCCATTCTATTTTATTATTGAATGGCATTCTATTTTAAGACTATACTACACATTTATCCATTTTTTGTTGGTGGTGTTGTTGCTGATAGATGCTTGTTTTATTTCTAGTTGTCTACTATTATATACAATGCACTTATAAACATTGTTGCATTTGTCTCCTGTTTCCCATAAACAAGAGTTTGTATTTTGTATATATCTACGAATGGAATTGGTGGTGAAATTACTTAAGTGTGTAAACCATTTGTGTTTTACATAAAGTTTGAAATTCTAATTTATACTTACTATCAAAAACGAAAATAATAAATCCATATTTTAATAAATGTACATTCAAATTTAATGAATTTTAACATATTTAAATATTTTTCACACAGATTGCATGAAAGTTCACATCTGCAGACCACATCAGTCAGTGAAGTATATGGTTGTATGTCCAGTTGCTAGCTTCGAGTTTCAGGTAATCTCCACCCCAGCTTCTTGATCTTGGCCTTAGAGTTTTATACATCCTTGATCTTTTATTATTGTAATTAATTTTTGTAGTATTTTTGACCATTTTCATGCTTTTGAGTTCCAATAGAGCCTAAACCTGACTAAACACGATGCCTAAACTTCAATAGCTATAGCTAACAAACTTTTTTAAGTAAATAGCAATTTGAAGGATGATTTGTGTAAGTTATACAGAATAAAGAAATCCATATACAGTACATTCACAACTAATCAGATAGATTATCGCAAATTGAACAAACCTATATGAAAGTAATAACATATTATTAGCACTTGAGAAGATTCCTCATGCCTCCCCCTAGCTGCTACCCATACTTACTTGTAATGAAACCATTATATTTAAGTGCATTATCCATGAATTATACTGAACAATGAAAAAATAAATCATTTCAATTATTATATAAATTCAATATAATCCCCATTAGAATCCCATCAGTGTGTGCATGTGTGTGTGTTTAATTTACAGGTTGGCTATAGAATTTATATAAAATGATGCAAAAAACAGTAATAGCTCAAAGGGAATTTTAAAAATAATAAAATGAGATGCATCATTCTATGTGATATCAAAAATTTGTATTGATATAATTATAGACCAATGGAAGAGAATACATAATTCAGATGCACACATATGTGTACAATGATGAGTCACATATGTCAGGTGCTTGTATGGGGAGTGATAAAAGGATACACATTTCAGTGAAAGTTGTTGGATCAATTGTATATCCGTGTATATTTTTAAAAAATGAGATGTGGATAATGTCAGTGAAAATGACCAAGTTGATAGCCTCAGATAGCTTCTGTGGAGGGCCTGTTCCTGCACAGAAACAACGACAAAGCAAAAAGTGTTAGAATCAACTTTTTTAGAAATTTAGAAAGTTTTAAAATATTTACAGCAACCAAGCAAATACTGAAATAAGAGAAAACCAGAAAACCAAACCCACTCCCGTCAAGTCGATTGCGACTCATAGCGACCCTATAGGACAGAGTACACCTGCACTATAGAGTTTCCGAGGAGCATCTGGTGGATTCGAACTGCTGACCTCTTGGTTAGCAGCCATAGCACTTAACCACTATGCCACCAGTGTTTCTGAAATAAGAGAAAGGCCACTTAAAAACATCAGGAGAGGGGATATTACAGAAAACGGTGTGTTAAGAAGGTATAGGATTCGTTCCCTCCACTGAAGCAATGAAAAAAACCAAAAACCAAACCCAATGCCATCGAGTCGACTCCCACTCATAGCGACCCTATAGAACAGAGTAGAACTGCCCCATAGAGTTTCCAAGAAGCGCCTGGAGGCTTCGAACTGCCGACCCTTTGGTTAGCAGCCGTAGCACTTAACCACTAGGCCACCAGGGTTTCCCTGAAGCAATGAATAAGTGGGAAAAAAACCTGACAGAATAAACATTAAGTGCTTCATGAGAAAAGATGCTGTTGAATTTTGATGAAAAATGGTGGCATTTTTGTTTATTCACCTACTATCCCCCATTCTCCACTTGGCAGCTGCCATGAAGACAGCAGCCCACATTCCTGGTGTGGCTTGCTGGTGCCAGGGTGTGGACAAGACAGATCTTTTTTCTAAAAATGTTGTTGTTGTTTATTTTGACCAATCTGGTAGTTCCAGAGATACTTGCTCTGAGATAGGCCTTGGCTTTACTCCTCTCAGACATGAGTGGCTACCAGGTGGTATCTGTCTGTGAAAAGCCTTAAAGACATATAATGCCATAACCAGCTTAGGTAAGGAATGGAGAACAGGGAAAGAAGCAGACAAACCTGATAGCCTGGAAAAGAAGAGGCTGACGAGGCAGATGCATGGGAGAATAAACTGTAGAGATACTGAATGTACTGAAGGATCAGAGATCCAATGTACATACCCAGGTTGAATGCATGCTCAGACAAGACCTGAGAGGACCCTAGGTTTGAGCCTCTGGCAGATCTTTGGGCTCTGCACAAACGGAGGTGTAGACTAAGGCCCAGTTGTAGGTGGCCTGGCTAAGCATTGAAAGAGTACCTAATTCAGAGTCAATCTTCAATGACCAGGAAAGGGTTTTTAGTTTTCTTTTTCTTCTCTTTTTGACTCCAAAAAAGGTCTCTATCAGGTCACTGGTTGACCACTAAAATAACTGAAGATAGACTTCAGTGACCACACATGGCAAAGAAAACAGTCTATGAAAAATAATAAATATATACAAACAAATAAAGAGTTTGGAAATGTCACTAAACAGATGACCGCAGCCCTCAACAATAACAGCAAGCACTAGGTAGGCTGGAGAATCTGCTTTTCAGAGTTAACACATAAAATTCACAAAGCCCAGTGTTTGGTAAAAATACAAGGCATGCCAAGAAACAGGAAGTACAACCAATTCACAGGAAAAAAAAAAAAAAAATCGGTGAAAGCAGTCCCTGAAGAACCAATGACATAGAATTGCTAGGCAAATCGTTTAAATCTACTGTGTTAAACGTGGTCAAAGACCTAAAGGAAAACAGGAGAATGTCTCAACGAATAGAGAATATCAATAATGACAAAGAAATTATAAAGAAGGCATCAAACAGAAATTAACATCAATCTTTCTCAAACTTTTCCAAAAACTAAAAGGAAGGAATAATTTGTAACTCAATCCATGATGCTATCAGCATCCTGATATTTAGCCAGACAAAGCCATCAGAAAAAAATATTGCATAGAAATAGCTATGGAAATCCTCAACAAAATAGTAAAACTCCAATCCAGCAGCATATTAAAAGGACCATATGCCATAACCCTGTGTGCTTTGTCCCACAAGTGCAGCATATATAAAAGTCAATCAGTGTAATGCAACACATTAATAGAACGTAGGGAGAGGGGGATGATCTATCAACTGATGCAGGAAAAAGCGTTTAACAAAAAAACACTCAAAAATCAGGAATAAAAGCGAACTTCCTATTGTGTGAGAGTCAAAAATGGCCTCTGTGTATTAGCCCCAAGTTATTTACTTCTTCAAGTAAGCTGAGGCGTATTATATGGAAAAAAAAAAAACTGGCATGAAACTCAAACTTGTACATGTCCAACTGATTTAAAAATAGCCCAAATAAGCAGATTTTTAGCCACTTAGGACCTGCCTGTTTTACATACCCTGCAAAACTGGACTCAACTTCTGCTAGTCCTGAAAAAAAAAAAAAAAGATAAATTCCTGTAGTTATAAAGACCCTAGGATGCTGCTGCTTTTAGAGCTCTCTGACCCAGAGACTTATCGCCTGGCTGCAGGAGGATATCGCTTCTCACCCCTGGGAGCTTTCTTGCTCTCTTCTCCTTCTGATGCTACCTGTGACTCTAGCCTCTGGAAGACCTTCTGCTACAGGGACCACCCCCTTGCATGTGACTTTCAATGTGTTGGCCCCATTAAATAGCTTGTTGTGCAATACTGTCATATAGCTCTGAATTTCCTTCACCTCAGTACACTTCCTTAAAATGATAAAGGACAGTTGTGAAAAACCAACACTTAACATTATACTCAATGGTGAAAGACTGAAAGATTTTGCCATAAAATCAGGAACACGGCAAGGATATCTCTTTTCCCTACTTCTATTCAACACTGTGGTCTTTTTGTTTGCCTCTGTGAATGTGAAAACTGGACAATGAAAAAAGAAGGCAGGAGAAGTACTGATGCGTGGAAGTGTGATGTTGGTGAAGAATATCGAATGTACCATGGATTAACAAAAGAACAAAAAAATCAGTCTTACAATAAAACAGTGAAATATTCCTTAGGAATGAGGATGGCAAGACTTCATCTTACTTACTTTGGACACATTATCTGGAAAGACCGATCACTAGGAAAAGAAGTCCTGTTAGGTGAAGTAGAAGATCACAAAAATAAAGGAAAACCCTCAAAAAGATGGATTGACGCAATAACCACAACAATGGACTCAAACATACCAACAATCATTAGGATGGCACGGGACCAGGGAAAATTTCTTTCTCTTATATATTAGGTTACTTTGAGTAGAAGCCAACTAAATAGCAACTGCTCTCAACAACATTCAGCGCAAGACATCAACAACAACATAGCTACAGCTATATCTTCATATAAAACAAAAACACCACCAGTTGCAGTAGAATCAAACGCAACTCACAGTGACCCGTTGGGTGTCGGAGTAGAACCGGGCTCCGTCAGTAGGCCGCACTGTGTGTCTGTACCATAATTTGTTTCCCATTCGTCTGTTGATGAGCATTTAGGTTGTTTACATCTTTGTGCTGTTGTGAATAGTGCTCCCATGAACATGGTATGCATGTGTCTATTCCTGCGACTGCTCTTACTTCTCTTGGGTATATTCCTATGAGTGGGATTGCTGGATCTTATGGTATTTCTACTTCTAGCTTTTTAAGGAAGCACCAGATTGTTTTCCAAAGTGATTGTATCATTTTACATTCTCACCAGCAGTGCATGAGAGTCCAATCTCTCCACAACCTCTCCAACATTTTTATTTTGTGGTTTATGGATTGACCAAACCCATTGCCATTGAGTCATTTCTGACTCATAGAGACCCTATAGGACAGAGTAGAACTGCCTTGTGGAGTTTCCAAGGAGCGCCTGGTGGATTCCAACTGCCGACCTTTTGGTTAACAGCATTTAACCACTACACCACCAGGGTTTCCTTTTTTTGGATTAGCGCCAGTGTTATTGGGGTGATAAGACATCTCTTTGTTGTTTTAATTTGCATTTCTCTGGTGGCTAATGATCATGAGCATTTCCTCATGTGTACATTAGCCACCTGAATATCTTTTTTGGTGCAGTGTCTGTTTATATGCTTTGCCCATTTTTAATTTTTTTTATTTGTCTTTTTGTAGTTGAGGTGTTGCTGTACTTTGTAGATTTTAATGATTAGACCCTTCCCAGATATGTCGTAGTTAAAAATTTCTTCCCAATCTGTAGGTTCTGTTTTTACTCTTTTCATGAGCATAACTGACTTTTAGCAGACCCCAGTTATCTAGTTTCTGATGTTTCTGCATTGTTGGTTATGGTTTGTATTCTGTTTGTGTCGTGTATCAGGCCTCCTAGCATTGTCCCTATTTTTTCTTCCGTGATCTTTATCATTTTAGGTTTTATATTTAGGTCTTTGATCATTTTGAGTTAGTTTCTGTGCATGATGTGAGGTATGGGTCCTGTTTCATTTTTTTGCAGACAGATATCCAGTTACGCCAGCACCACTTGTTAAAAAAACTGTCTTTTCCCCCATTTAATGGACTTTGGGCCTTTGTCAACTATCAGCTGCTCATAGGTGCATGGATTTACGTCTGGGTTCTCAATTTTGTTATATTGGTCTATGTGTCTGTTGTACCAGTACCAGGCTGTTTTGACTATCATGGTGATATAACAGGTTCTAACATCAGGTAGTGTGAGGCCTCCCACTTTGTTCTTCTTCAGTAATTCTTTACTTATTTGGGGCTTCTTCCTTTTCCATATGAAGTTTGTGATTTGTTTCTCCAACATGCTAAAAGTTGTCATTGGAATTTGGATTGAGATTGCATTGTATCTGTAGATCACTTTGGGAAGAACTGACATTTTCATAATGTTGAGTCTTCCTGTCTATCAGCATGGTATGTTTTTCCACTTATTTAGGTCTCTTTTGATTTCTTGTAATAGTGTCTTGTAGTTTTCTTTGTGTAGGTTTTTTACATCTCTGTTTAAATTTATTCCTAAATACTTTATCTTCTTGAGGGCTATTATAATGGTATTGATTTGGTGATTTCCTCTTGGAAGTTCTCTCTTTTGGTGCAGAGGAATCTGACTGACTTATGTATGTTTATCTTATATCCTGATATTTTGCAAAATCTTCTATTTTAGTTGTAGTAGTTTTCTTGTGGATTTTGGGGGGTTTTCCATGTATAAAACCATATCATCTGCAAATAGGGATACTTTTACTTCTTCCTTACCAATTTGGATGCACTTTATTTCTTTTTCTTGCCTTATTGATCTGGCTAGGGCCTCCAGTACAATGTTGAATATGAGTGGTGACAAAGGGCATCCATGTCTGGTTCCCCTTCTCAAGGGGAATGCTTTAAGACTCTTCATTTAGGATGATGTTGGTTGTTGGCTTTGTATAAATGGCCTTTATTATGTCCAGGAATTTTCCTTCTATTCCTATTTCGCTGAGAGTTTTTATCAAGAATGGGTTTTGGACTTTTTAAAATACCTTTTCTGCATCAGTTGATAAGATCATGTGGTTCTTGTGTTTTGTTTTATTTATGTGATGGATTACATTATTGTTTTTCTAATGTTGAACCATCCCTGCATACCTGGTATGAATCCCACGTGGTCATGGTGAATTATTTTTTGATATGTTGTTGAATTCTATTGGCTAGAATTTTGTTGAGGATTTTTGGGTCTATATTCATGAGGGATATTGGTCTGTAATTTTCTTTTTTTTGTGGATCTTTACCTGACTTTTCTATCATGGTTATGCTGGCTTCATAGAATGAGTTTGCAAGTATTTCATCCTTTTCTATGCCTGAAATGCCTTTGGTAGTAATGGTGTTAACTCTTCCCTGAAAGTTTGGTAGAATTCTCCAGTGAAGCCGTCTGGGCCAGGGCTTTTTTGTTGGTGGTGGTTTTTATTTTTTTAATTATCTCTTCAATCTCTTCTTTTGTTGTGGGTTTATTTAATTTTTCTACCTCAATTTGTGTTAGTTTAGGTAAGTAGTGTGTTCCTAGAAATTTGTCCATTTCTTCTAGATTTTCAAATTTGTTAGAGTACAATTTTTCATAGTATTCTGTTATGATCCTTTTTATTTCCATTGGGTCTGTTGTGATATCACCCATTCCATTTCTTATTTAGGTTATTCGCTTCCTCTCCTGTTTTTTCTTTTGTCAATTTGACCAATGGTTTATTGATTCTGTTGATCTTTTCAAAAAACCGTCTTTTAGTATTGTCTACTCTTTCAATTGTTTTCCTATTCTCTATCTCATTCATTTCTGCTCTAACCTTTATTATTTCCTTTCTTCTGGTGCCTGAGGGCTACTTTTGTTTCTCTCTATTTGTTCAAGTTGTAGGGTTAACGTTTTGATTTTGGCACTTTCTTCTTTTTGAATGTGTGCATTTATTGTTGTAAATTGACCTCTAAGCATTGCTTTTGCTGTTTTCCAAAGGTTCTGGTAAGACATGTTTTCATTCTTCATTTAATTCTATGAATTTATTTTTTCCATCCTTGATTTCTTCTATAATCCAGTAGTTTTTAAGCAAGGTGTTGTTCTGTTTCCACGTATTTGATTTTTTTTCCTTGCTGTTTCTGTTATTGATTTCTAATTTTATGTCATTATAATCAGAGGATACTCTTTCTTAAGGTCAGCTGATTAACAATTTTAATTCCATGTACAATCTTAATTCTCCTTTGCCATGTAACTTAACATATTCACAGATTCCAGGGATTGAGACAAGGACACCTTTGGAGAATCTTTTTCCTATCTTCCGTATTGATATTTTGTAAAACCATGTCTGTTCAACAGGCAGACATCAAGGCCAGCTCCTGGCAATACAAAAACCTAATTGATAGTGCCAGGTCAGCTCCCAGATGTCAAAAAATATTCTACTTCTTCTTCTAGGATATTTGTACTCAGTTCTCTTCCCTTTGAGTTAATTCATCTCACTGTACTACTATGACTTTTTGTTTAACTGTATCTGTTTACAAACTTCAATAAAATTAAAAATATCTCTAGTGCAGTAAAAAATGTATTAAAATAATTCATTAAACAAGTACAAATTTGCAATGACTATAGTGGCTATTGTGCCAGTCTGCCTCAACAAAGGTCTCCCTTACCCTCTCTGGCCCGGTATTTCCCCAAGCATGAGGTCCTGCATTAGATTGATCCCTCCTAATGGTTTGTCCAAAGGAAGTGAGTCAGACAATGTTCTGTTGTGATCCGTAAGTTTTACATTGGCTAATTATTGGAAATAGACCACCAGACCATTTTCCTAGTCTAATCTTTTTAAGGTTTTAACCTTGGGCAGTTACTTAACTTTACTAAGATCCAGTTTCATCAAAAGTCAGTGGGAGCTAAAAATAACATTATCTTCATGAATCTGCTTCGATGAAATCATGCAAATAGACTATTAGGAACGATATAGCTCACTCAGTAATTTCTCAATTTTTTTTTATAATTTTTATTGTGCTTTAAGTGAAAGTTTACAAATCAAATCAGTCTCTCACACAAAAACTTATATACACCTTGCTACATACTCCCAATTGCTATCCGCCTAATGAGACAGCCCGCTCTCTCCCTACACTCTCTCTTTTCGTGTCCATTTCATCAGCTTCTAATCCCCTCCACCCTCTCATTTCCCATCCAGGCAGGAGATGCCAACATAGTCTTAAGTGTCCACCTGATCCAAGAAGCTCACTCCTCACCAGCATCCCTCTCCAACCTATTTTCCAGTCCAATCCATGTCTGAAGAGTTGGTTTCAGGAAAGGTTCCTGTCCTGGGCCAACAGAAGGTCTGGGGGCCATGACCACCAGGGTCCTTCTAATCTCAGTCAGACCATGAAGTCTGGTCTTTCTATGAGAATTTGGGGTCTGCATCCCACTGCTCTCCTGCTCCCTCAGGGGTTCTCTGTTGTATTCCCTGTCAGGGCAGTCATCGGTGGTAGCCGAACACCATCTAGTTCTTCTGGTCTCAGGATGATGTAGTCACTGGTTCATGTGGCCCTTTCTGTCTCTTGGGCTCGTAATCACCTTGTGTCCTTGGTGTTCTTCATTCTCCTTTGATCCAGGTGGGTTGAGACCAATCGATGCATCTTAGATGGCTGCTTGCTAGCGTTTAAGACCCCAGATGCCACTCTTCGAAGTGGGATACAGAATGTTTTCTTAATAGATTTTATTGTACCAATTGACTTAGATGTCGCCTGAAACCATGGTCCCCAGACCCCTGCCCCTGCTACGCTGGCCTTTGAAGTATTCAGTTTATTCAGGAAACTTCTTTGCTTTTGGTTTAGTCCAATTGTGCTGACCTCCCCTGTATTGTGTGCTGTCTTTCCCTTCACCTAAAATAGTTCCTATTACTATCTAAACCCCTTTCCCGCCCTCCCTCGCTCCCCCCTCTGGTAATGACAAAAGAATGTTTTCTTCTCAGTTTAAACTATTTCTCAAGTTCTTAGGGCACCTTGGTTGCTTCCATCTTTTTGCTATTGTAAACAGTGCTGCATAAACATGGGTGTGCATATACCTGTTTGTGTAAAGGCTCTTATTCTTCTAGGATATATTCCAAGGATTGGGATTGCTGGATCCTATGGTAGTTCTATTTCTAGATTTTTAAGGAAGACCCAAATTGATTTCCAAAGTGCCTGTACCATTTTACATTCCCACCAGCAGTGTATAAGTGTTCCAATCTCTCCACAGCCTCTCCAACATTTACTATTTTGTGTTTTTTGGATTAACGCCAGCCTTGTTGGAATGAGATGAAGTCTCATTGTAGTTTCGGTCTGCATTTCTTTAATGGCTGATAATCGTGAACATTTCCTCATGTATCTGTTAGCTACCTGAATGTCTTCTTTAGTGATGTGTCTATTCATATCTTTTGCTCATTTTTAAATTAGGTTATTTGTCTTTTTGTAGTTGACTTTTTGCAGTATCATGTAGATTTTAGAGATCAGGCGCTGATTGGAAATGTCATAGTTGAAAACTTTTTCCCATTCTGTAAGTAGTCTTTTTACTCTTTTGGTGAAGTCTTTGGATGAGCATAGGTTTTTGATTTTTAGGAGCTCCCAGTTATCTAGTTTTTGTTTTGTATTTTTAATAATGTTTTCTATACTATTTATGCCATGTATTAGGGCTCCGAACAGTGTCCCTATTTTTTCTTCCATGATCTTTACCTTTTTTTTAGATTTTATATTTAGGTGTTTGATACATTTTGAGCTCATTTTTTTGCATGGAGTGAGGTATGGGTCTTGTTTCACTTTTTTGCAGATGAATATCCAGTTATGCCAGCACTATTTGTTAAAAAAAACTATCTTCTCCCCCCATTTAACTGTTTTGGGGCCTTTGTCAAAAATCAACTGCTCATATGTGGATGGATTTATATCTGGATTCTCAATTCTGTTCCATTGGTCCATGTATCTGTTGTTGTCCCAGTACCAGGCTGTTTTGACTACTGTGGTGGTATAGTAGGTTCTAAAATCAGGGAAAGTAAGGCCTCCCACTTTGTTTTTATTTTTCAGTAATACCTTATTTATCTGGGGCTTCTTTCCCTTCCATATGAAGTTGGTGATTTGTTTTTCCATCTCATCAAGAATGCCGTTAGGATTTGGACCGGAATTGCATTAAATGTATAGATCCCTTTTGGCAGAATAGACATTTTTATAATGTTAAGTCTTCCTATCGATGAGCAAGGTATGTTTTTCCACTTATGTAAGTCTCTTTTGGTTTCTTGCAGAAGTGTTTTGCAGTTTTTTTGTATAAGTCTTTTACATCTTTGGTAAGATTTATTCCTAATTATTTTATCTTCTTGGGGGCTACTGTAAATGGCATTGATTTGGTGATTTCCTCTTCAATGTTCTTTTTGTTCGTGTAGAGGAATCCAACTGATTTTTGTATGCTTATCTCGTATCCTGATACTCTGCTGAACTCTTCTATTAGTTTCAGTAGTTTTCTGAAGGATTCCTTAGGGTGTTCTGTGTATAAGATCATGTCACCTGCAAATGGAGATACTTTTACTTCTTCCTTGCCAATCTAGATGCCCTTTATTTCTTTATCTAGCCTAATTTCTCTGGCTAGGACCTCCAACACAATGTTGAGTAAGAGCGGTGATAAAGGGCATCCTTGTCTGGTTCCCAGTCTCAGTGGGAATGCTTTCAGGCTCTCTCCATTTAGGGTGATGTTTGCTGTTGGCTTTATATAAATGCCCTTTATTATGTTGAGAAATTTTCCTTCTATTCCTGTTTTGCTCAAGTTTTTATCATGAATAGGTGTTGGACTTTGTCAAATGCCTTTTCTGCATCAATTGATAAAATCATGTGATTCTTGTCTTTTGTTTTATTTATGTCATGGATTACATTAATTGTTTTTCTAATGTTGAACTATCCCTGCATACCTGGTATGAATCCCACTTGGTCATGGTGAATTATTTTTTTGATATGTTGTTGAATTCTATTGGCGAGAATTTTGTTGAGGATTTTTGTGTCTAAGTTCCTGAGGGATATAGGTCTATAATTTTCTTTTCTTGTGGTGTCTTTACGTGGTTTTGGTATGAGGGATATGGTGGCTTCATAGAATGAGTTTGGTAGTATTCTGTCCTTTCTATGCTCTGAAGTACCTTTACTAGTAGTGGTGTTAACTCTTCTCTGAAAGTTTGGTAGAACTCTGCAGTGAAGCTGTCCGGACCAGGGCTTTTTTGGGGTGGGGGGGGGTTGATTGCCTTTTCCATCTCTTCTTTTGTTATGGGTCTATTTAGCTGTTCTACCTCTTTTTGTGTTAGTTTAGGTAGGCAGTGTGTTTCTAGGAATTCACCCATTTCTTCTAGGTTTTCACATTTGTCAGAGTACAATTTTTCACAGAAATCTGATATGATTCTTTTAATTTTAGTTGGGTATGTTGTAATAGCGCCCATCTCATTTCTTATTCAGGTTATTTGGTTCCTCTCCTGTTTTCCTTTTGTCAGTTTGGCTAGTGGTTTATCAATTTTGTTAGTTTTTTCAAAGAAAACAGCTTTTGGTCTTGTTAATTCTTTTCATTGTTTTCTATTTCTTTTAGTTCAGCTCTAATTTTTAGTATTTGTTTTTTTTTCTGGTGCTTGTGAGTTTCTTTTGTTGCTCTCTTTCTATTTGTTCAAGTTGTGGGGATAATTCTTTGATTTTGGCCCCTTCTTCGTTTTGGATGTGTGCATTTATTGATATAAATTGACTTCTGAGCATTTCTTTCACTGTATCCCAGTGTTTTTATAGGAAGTGTTTTCATTCTCATTGGAATTTCTTTGTTCCATCCTTAATGCCTTCTATAATCCAGTCTTTTGTTTTGTTCAGTTTCCAAGTGTCTGATTTCTTTTCCCTGCTTTTCCTGTTATTGATTTCCACCTTCATGCCCTTATGGTCAGAGAAGATGCTTTGTAATATTTGAATGTTTTGGATTCTGCTAAGGCTTACTTTATGCCGTAATATGTGGTCTTCTAGAGAATGTCCATGTGCACTAGAAAAGAAAGTATACTTGGCTGCTGTCGGGCGGAGTGTTCTGTGTATGTCTATGAGGTCAAGTTGGTTGATTGTGGCATTTAGGTCTTCCGTATCTTTATTGAGCTTCTTTCTGGATGTCCTGTCCTTCACCAAAAGTGGTGTGTTGAAGTCTCCTACTATTATTGTTTTGTCAGAAATTAATAACTCAATAAATATTAACTGTCCTGATTTTTGTTATTGATTCTAATATTATTATTTTCTCTTTTAATTAATTTATTCAGGGTTACCAGAATTTGACTTATATTTCTACTTTCACTTTCTTTTTTCTCATATTATTGACTATATCCATAGGTATATGCCTGTTTGAAAATAAAATTCAAATATCCCTTCATAGATTGGTTTGACAATCCTAGTATGATTATATAATTGTGTGGTTTGTCTATCTAACCACTTTGCACATGCAAACAGGATGTGCCTCAAACTACCAGACAACTAAGAATGAGGCATGTACAACCACTGGCATCAACCATTCCATGAGTGCTACGGCCATCTGTGATCAAGACATTTACACAATATTGGCAAAGTGAAAGCCACTATTATTATTTCTAGAAAGCAAACAGTAAACAGTAAAACAAATTCTCAAAGCAGATCTGCTTATTCTTCTCCAAACTACTCATATTCTTTCTAATATCACTGTACTGGCACATTGTGTTTCTGGTCAAATGTTGTCTTCATGTCACCCCTGCCTCTGGCTGCCACCATGTTACCCGGGACACCTGCATGGCTTCCGAGGCTTCTGCTCTGCCCCTGGGCCTCACTGGGCCTTGCTTCACTAATGGAAAGACCCCTGCACAGGATCTCCTGAGCCTCTGCCACTGGGCCCTTTTTGACCTATGCTGCTGCCTCCTACCATGCTACCCAGGCCAGAGTGGTTCTCTGTCTTGCTGCCGTGATACCAAGGCCTACCCTGCATGAGGGAATGTATTGTTCCCACCACGATGCCCAAAGGGGGAAGAAAGCAAATTACACCAGCCACACTCAGGTCTCTGTCCCACAGGTACAACTGTTGCAGTACTTTAGTAGGAGGCACAAGCCTGCACAAAGACACTCAGTTCTCTCTCTATGGACCAGCAAGCCCACCATCCCTGTCTTCACTGTTACAACTCTCTCTTCTTAATATAGGAAGTTCTCAATGCAGGGACCCTGGGTCCAAAGGATGCACTCCACTCTACGCTCTTTTTGATGGTAGTGAGGGGCCCCAGAACCTCTGTGGATTTGGCCCTTATATAAGCCTAACACAATAGGAACAACAACCAATCTCCTAGTTGGACCACAAAGGGCACAATCCCATTAAGTGAATTTTCAATCCACTAGTTTTGTAGTAAATCTACTAATACCTTGCAAAATTTTGGGCCAGACAATCATTTTGTGAAATTACAAGACCAGGGCTAGAAAAGCCATATAAAAGTGATTCATTGCACAGCAATAATTCAGCCCATTTTCTTAACCCTTAACCAGTTCATAAGCAGAGCTGTAACAAATCAATTAGTTAATGCTTATTATATTTTGATTATGTAGCACAGCATCCTATAACCTCCCATATTGGAGCTCCTGAGTGGTGCAAACAGTTATACTGTATAATCTCCTGGAGCAGAGCCCCTGGGTGGTACAGTTAACATGTTCAGATGCTAACTGAAAAGACGGAGGTTCAAGTCCACCCAAAGGCACCTTGGAAGAAAGACCTGGTGATCTACTTCTGAAAAATCACCCATTAAAAACTCTACAGAGCACAGTTCCACTCTGACACACACAGGGTTGCCATGAGTCAGACGTAACTCAATGGCAACTGATTTTTACTGTTTTCTGTTGCAAGATAAAGACATTAAAAAAAAAACTCTCATTACTGTACGTCAGTTCATAAGTCAACATATTCAGCTAAAGCAGAGATGAAAGGAGACAATGAAATTATACTTATTTGATAGATCTGGTACTTTATATTTATTCCATACCTGAAACCAAAACCAAACCCATTGTCATCAAGTCTATTCCAACTCATAGCGACCCAATAGGACAGAGTAGAACTGCCCCATGGAGTTTCCAAGGAGCTTCTGGTGAATTTGAACTGCTGGCGTTTTGGTCAGCAGCTGAGCTCTTAACGACTGCACTACCAGGGCTCCTTATTCTATACAGTAGCCCCTAAAAATAATCCTATGGAAGAGGCATTATTATGCCTCTTTTACAGATGATTAAACTGATGCTCAGAGAGGTTATATAACAGGCCCCAAATATATAACTAGAAAGTTTCAAGACTGGAAAAGTTCAATTCGGTCATGGCCTTTTGTTGGGTAAGACATGTCTAGAAGTCCACTCTATTCCCCACATCATTACCAGCTCTTTCTTGACGCATTAGTTATTGTGAAAGTTTAGGTTAACAGGATTGTGGACTAAGTATATTTTCTAGGTATGAGTTAAGTGCTTTATGCATCGTATCTCATTTAATACTAATAATATTATAAGGCAAGCATCATATTCAAAATAATCACATCCTGACTTTAGCATGTTGATAAAACAGGTCATTATCTTCAGAGATCAAATATCCTGAAATTTTTAAATAATCCTGTATGGAGGTGATAAATGAGGAGAGCATGTGGTCATCTGTATTCTTCCGAATGCTTTCCCACGAGCATTTCTGCAGCCTGAAGCTCAGGAATCCCTAAGGCTTTAGCCAGGTGCCTTGTATTTTATACCGGCAACAGAGGCAGTGGTGGGGATCCGAACGGTGATCTGGGAACCAGAGGCTTAGAGTATTCCACACCTCCTGCACGGTGGCTCCTCTGATGCAGGTTAGTGCTACGACTCCTAGACTGAGTGCTTACAACCGGGGATGGTAAGCGCTAATGCTTTCACTGTGGCCCACTTAATTTCTGTAATTTAAAAAACTATATCACAATCATACTATTTGGAAAGCACAGAAATTAAAGCACCTGGATTGCACTTGATAACATCATAACTATTCCTTTTATATTCTTCCATATACATTTTTTACAACTTGAAAAATATTGTTTATACGATTAGCATGATATCTAAGATTGTTCCAGCTGTTATACTGTGTTCCATGGGAAATTTATTAGTTCTACAATAGTTCAGGATGCACATTGTGGAAAACCTTGCAAAATAAGCCCTTTGTGTTTACAGGGTCTCCTCCCAGCCCTTCTTTTTTAGTCATATTTTAGAACGATATCCACAAGGTATGGCAATGCTTCAAGGGACAAGACTAGCTCTCTGGCTCTCACTCCATATTGCCAAATTGACTAATAAAGGATTTTTCACTTTTACCCTGAGATTAATCTTCATTGCATTCCTACTAGTAATGAATATCATAAAGAGACATTGAGTGTATAATGTTTGAATGCATAGAAATTATAAAAATTTCGTTTAAACTATGTATTAATTTCCAGTGAGAAAAAACATCCTTTCATGATTATATTGCACTAATGTATCTTTATCAAATTGTAATTATGAAAATAATATTACAGGTATTTCCCAGTGTAAGACAGGGTTCCATTCTGAAGACTCTGTCATAAGTCAGCTCTGATATAAGTAGAATATCTAATTTTTTAAAAAATATTCATTATTTTTGTCTCCTATTAACAGTATCTTTATAAATCCAATCTTTATTTGTCTTTGGGATTGGCAAGAGAATGATAACATCAACAAATTACGTGCTACAACGTTATATGTAGTACATATTACTAATAATAAGATGTACAAAGATAAAAAAAGGATAGTCATAGGGCAGTTCGTTGTAACTGAAATATGTCTTAAGTCGGGGCAATCTGTACTAAGCTTTTAGGAAAGTTGAGTCTTAGTTAACACTCTGACTCTGAGGTAAATGGATGCATATATCTGATTCTATTAAATTCTCTATTCATGAATTTCTCTTTGGGAAAAAGTTTGTGTAGAGATAAAATTTATGTTTGATAACATACTAAATATAAATAATTTAATTAAACATTCTACATGCACTATCTTTTTTCATTTTTACAAAGTAAGACAGTTACCCATTTTAAATACACTAACCTGAGACACACAGTTTATAAGAGAGGTGCCTAACTTCACAGAACTCACAGTTGCTCCAGTGAGCTCCAGCAGATTTTCCAGACTGAGATGCACTAGGAAGAAAAGGCTAGCGATCTACTTCTGAAAAGTCAGCCAAAGTGAACCCGATGGATGGCAATAGTCCGATCAACACCCGATTATGGGAATGGCGCAGGACTGGGCAGCATTTTGCCCGGGGTAGCCGTGTGTTAGGTGACTTAATGGCATCTAACAACAACGATGTGTTTGAGGGTCCATTCTTCATTTATGCTGTTTGTTTTATTCAAAAAGTTTTTTTTCCTTTATTTATGTTGTCTGTTTTATTCAAAAAGTTTTGTCATTATTAAGATAATAATTGGAACAAAAAACTGGCTGGCAAGCCCAAAATAACTGTGGGGAGTTTACTTTCATGATCAGGATTTTGGACCCATGCTTCCTACTTTTGAGACCAGGGAAAAATAAATTAATCTAACCCTCCAGTCCTTCATCTGCAAATCTGAAACAGTGACAGTTTACCTCATTTAATTGTTGTGACATTCCATGAGGAAATGCACATCCAGGGTTAACATAGGACTTGGGACATTGTTTGCTACAGTTATAAAAATCCTTGTTATGTCTGAGTTACTCCATCTATATCATGCAGATGTGAAGTAAGAGTCATTTTGGCTTGGAATTGTTTTGGATTGAATTGAAGAAATGAACATACTAGTGCCAGGCCAGAATATTGGACAGGTGGGTATGTAACAGAGAGTGTACCTTTGACAAAGGGGAAGGTTTGCTAATTCTGGGAACACCACATTGAGGTAGACAGAAAAATGTGACAATGGATCTAAAAGTACTCTGAGCTCTCTGCAATTACCCACTTTATACAACTAGAAAATAAATGGGAATACGTTTTTATCCTCTTTTAAATTGTACAGAAATATTATAGACAACTAGAAGTTTATCTGACCTACATACCCTCTTGTACTTTGGTAGTGTGGAATTACACAGAATTGAATTCACTTGGGAACAACTGCCTTTTTGATGTGAAATACGGATAATATTTTCTCTTTTTACCTGCTATTTTAAAAAATTTTGATTGAATTTTGAGACATTATTGAATTTGTGGCAAGTTTCATGGTATCTATTACAATTCTTATAACACATTGAATATTAAACGCATGAGAACACATTGTAAAATTAATAATCAAGTAACCTAATAGCCTTGGAATAATTAAATTTACCATGGTCATGAGTGTTTCCTCTATGTTCAAAATAAATTCATAGAAGGTAGACAGACAGAGGACAGACAGAAAAATCTCAAGGAACACAGAAAACATGTCACTTATGCTGAAAAATGAAGACTGATATGTAATGATATTTTTGTTCTTTGGTATGAAATAAGTAACATTACATTACATGTGAGTTATGGGAAAATACTAATTTTACTTTCAAAATATTTTGGTAGGAAACATCTATGTATGGCCAATAACAATATAATAATGATAATAATCAATAACTTTTTAGAGCTATCTTCTTGTGCATGCATTCTCCAATGTACTTATATACATTTTATTTTGTAGTTATCAAATAATCCTATAGTGGATACTATTATGTCATCTCATTTTGCACATAATGAAACTGAGGTTTAAGCATATTGCTCAAATTTATCCAACTACTAAACAGTGGCATAGGTATTCAAACTCCAGAAACCTGGCCATTAAATATGTACTTCTATGTTCAGACAACCTTCAGATGAATACAGCTACCAGTTTAAATGTTTATTATTAGATTAGTCATGTAACTTTTTTGAACTTCGTAATTTATACTGATTAAATGTGAAATATACATATATTTCACATTATATGAACTGTTTGTCCAGCGAATAGAATGCCTGATATGATAATATTTTCAAATACAGTTAATTTAAAATAATTTCATCTTAAATTTAAATCTACAGAAGACTTTCAAAATCATATTCATTGAATCTTGGCATCTGAGAAACATTGGAAAGCTGCCCTTAAGCTCAGGGCCTTAGCAGGTGGTTATCAAATCGCCAAAGCAGAGAATGAGCCAGATGGAAACAATTGAAAACAGTGCTCCAGTACAGCTGTCTACCAAAGTCTGTGAATTTTCCCAGTCTAGAAACAAGGAGAGTGGCTCATAGGAAAGTAAGTGACCTTCCCCAAATATAACGCGTATTTGTGAACAAAATATGGACAGGTCTTTAGAGTTCTGACTCCTAGTCTTCATGTTATTTAAGCAACTCGTAACTTGTATGTCTATACCCAGTGTGCCCTGACCCAGGGCCGGCTTAAGTGAATGAACTTTGCGTGTCAGGACCTCCAGTTCAGCAGCAGCCAGAGACACAGACCTGTCCATCCACCCAATGCAGTGAGAAACGCTAACAAAGAAAATAGATTAGAAAAGGAAAATGTTTCCTTAAAAATAGAAAGTCATATTAATTTAAAAAGTAATAGGAAAACACAGCTTACCTGAAACTAATAGGAAAGTGAATACATTATTTAAAAAAAAAAAAATCTACAGACACAGACTACTTTACACCTATGTTTTAGTGGCCTTTAAGAACACTGATTATCCCTCTTTTGTTTAAAAAAAAAAAATCAGAGACTACAAATTAAAAGATGAACTATAGCAATACATTTTGTGAGTTTAATATGTTTAATATTCATGCATGCAAAGACAGTACAATGTAATATTAAATCAACAATGATCATAGATTCAAACAACTTATATACCAATAACAAGTTGTTTGATCCAAATAACATTGAAATTGTTTAAAATGGTAGCCTATTAATGAAATGCAGAACATTAATATTAAATTATTAATATCATATAAGTATCCCAAATATATGTAATATAAAATGCAAAACTTCAGTCCAAAATAACAAAAATGTCAAATGTATAAAATCAACTGGAGAAGATATTCACAATGCATATAAATAACAAGTTATAAAGATATATAAATTAAATATATAAATTACAAAATACATGGGGAATTCTTTAAATTATTAAGAAAAAGCCAAACAATCTAGAAACCATGAATTAGAGATATTCACAGTTTGCAGAAGAAATCCAAGAGGTCGATGAATAGATTAAAAGAGTTTCTGCCATGTAACTTAAGTGACATGCAATTTAAATTTATTTTCACACTTACATGATTGCTGTTAATTATCGCATCTAACAGTAAAATATGTGGAGGAATTATCACACAAATTGACAGTTGACTGGAGTGTAAAAGGTGGAGATGCAATTATCTTAAACCCAAAATATTCTAGTGAAATATTTACTTGAGAAAATCTTGCCACATGCACAAGGATATGGGTTATGTTAACAAAAGATTGGAAAGAAGCTAAGTATTCTTAAATAAAAAAATAAATAAATATATATATACATCTATATTTATATATATAAATTGCATATCTATGATGTAATAAAATTTGGCAGTAGTTAAAAATATATTAAACTGAATATATATTTCACTCAAAATATATATATTTGAGGGAACAAAGCATAAAAGAATGATATGTTCACTATTATAGCATATTTATATCAATTTTGAAAAATGGAACATCTACATATTTTATTGATATGAAAGTCAATGTTGGTATATACTAAGAATCAAAAAATTTTAATATGTATTAAAGGTGTGAAGATCATAGACCATTCACAAAATTTGCAATGTTTTCCAAATAAATTACAGAAAAACTAAAAAAGGATTTACTACACCACAGATTATGAATGAAGTCCAAACATAATACTGTTGGTAATCCTGAATTCACAGCTCTCTCTGACAATTTGAATTTGTGAGCAAAAGACACCACCTACCTAAGTATAATAGGTGAATCCATTTACATGTGCATCCATTCCTACCACCAAAAATACTCAGACGTAAAAGAAACGGAAGTTATAGGTTCTAGTGAAAAGAGGAGCTATTCTGAAAGTGAATGAGTACCTGTATATTTTACCTGTGGGAGATGTTGGACCTCAGGTTCATTATATGAGAATATCATTTGGATAAGTCATAATCAGTGGATTAGTTTTTGTCTTCTACTTTTAGAAGTATAAGATTATTGATGTCCAAATTTATGTGAAAATTGCATGCAATACAAATTATGTTCATTTATGAAATTATTAACTTTTTTGAATGGATAAAACCCAAACACCTGTGCTGTCAAGTCAATTCTGACCCTATAGGACAGAGTAGACCTGCCTCATTGAGTTTCCAAGGAGTGGTGGTGAGTTTGAACTGCCAACCTTTTGGTTAGCTGCCGAAAGCTTAACCACTGTGCCACCAGGGCTCCCTTAGAATGGATATATTATGTATTAAATTAAAATCAGCAGCATTGTTTGAGAACATAATACATAAAAGTTTAAATGTTGAGGGGGTTCTAAACTTAATGAGATGTAGGCACCATGATCAGGAAAGCAAGTCATGATAATATAAATGATATGGCGATGGGTACAGTAGTATCTGTGGTGGCTGAAAGCCTAGTGTGTTTAGAGCACAGGCTGCATGTAAGTGTGGAATAGAGAATTTTTGCTTTTGTTTTTTCCCCATCAAACTTAGTTTTATCAGTTGTAATTTATTTGTCTTGATATTGAAGAAAATCATGTGAGAATCCATTAAGCAAATATCTAAAACACATGCAAAAGTAATAACTATAGGCATATCACCTCAATACCTACTAAAGTGCATAAATCTGAATTTCCTTCAATATAGAAATACCCAAAGTGTAAAGAACTCGGATTGCATAAGTAATATTTCTTAACACCATGAGTAAATTACGTGTGGCATACTGACAAATTATTAAAAAACAATAGAGGTGTAAGTTGTACTACTGTACATGTATGTTATCTAATTTTGTGTGAATAAAAAATAATGTATAGTAACAGCAGAGGTGGATAGTACTATGCTATGGCAAAAATCTTGTTTGTAAGTGAAAGATTAAAGTAGCAATTAGCCCTCCAAGTCTGAGATTTCCCAAGTCATTTGATCAAGTTTTCATAAAGATATGTACAAGCTTCCTTTAAAAAAAAAAAAAAAAAATTTTTTTTTTTTTTCCTTTTAAACAAATCTTATTTCTGCGTCATTTTACATCTTTCAGGCACCAGTAGAGCCATGGTCAATGCAAACGGCACCACAGGAATAAACTTCATTCTTCTAGGGCCTTTAACCACACACAGATCCACCTATTCCTGTTTGCCATGGTGCTTATGATCTTCATCACCTCACTGATGGGCAACACCCTTATGATCATTCTCATTCATGTGGACCCTCAACTCCACATGCCCATGTACTTCCTGCTTAGCCAGCTTTCTTTCATGGAGATGATGCTGGTCTCCACCATCGTTCCCAAAATGGCAGCCAACTACCTGATGGACACTAGGTCTATCTCTCCCACTGGCTGTGGAGTCCAGATCTTCCTGCTTCTCACTCTGGGAGGGAGTGAATGCTTCCTCTTAACGGCCATGTCCTATGACCGCTATGTGGCCATATGTCACCCACTGTGCTACCCCATTCTCATGAGTCAGAAGCTCTGTTTACTCGTGACGTCAGGTTCCTGGCTCCTGGGAGGGATCGATGGGCTGATGCAGGCTGGTGCCACTTTGAGCTTCCCTTACTGTCACTCACGGGAAATCAATCACTTTTTCTGTGAAGCACCATCACTGGTACGCCTTGTCTGTGCTGACACCACGATTTTTGAGTTTTTCATGTATGTCTGCTGCATTCTGATGCTCTTGATCCCTTTGTCTCTCATTTTGGCCTCATACAGCCTTATCCTGGCTGCAGTGCTCTGCATGCGGTCAGCTGGAGCTGGGAAAAAAGCCTTTAAGACCTGCTCCTCTCACCTGGTGGTTGTGGGACTCTTCTATGGCACCATCATGTTCATCTACATGAGGTCCAAATCTAACGATTCAGAGGACCATGATAAGGTGGTCTCAGTGTTTTATACCATCTTCACACCTGTCTTGAACCCCCTTATATACAGTGTGAGAAATAAAGAAGTCAAGGGTGCCTTGAGGAGGTGGCTGGAGAGACATTTTATGTGATATCAATGCTGAGCATAATTTGCCAAAAGGGCAGCAACCAAACTGGATACAGGTTACATTTCTAAAATATTGTTTTGCTATTTTGTTCATCCCATTTAAATTCTTCTTTTTGTGTTATCAAGTTATTTTGCTCTTACTTTGCCAATCTGGCTCCATTGTTCCTATATGATTGTTTTTATATATGGTAAACTAATTAAAAATTATATTTGTCCTCCTGTTATAATTTGCAGTGGTGTTTTTGCTCTGAAATTAGGGCTCTGGCAATAAGTATGAGTGACTGAGTTTCTAAATAGCATATGATAATTGTATAATTTGTATTTTTTGATAAATAATGGAAATCATTAATTTTGATGGGGATAATACCTTTTGAAAACTAAATGTAGATCCTAAATCACATAATGAAGATAAAATAAATTCAAATGAAATAAGGACCCAATGTGACCATCAAACATAAAATACGTAAGAAGACATCAAGAAATATTTGCAAAATGTTGCTGAGGGAAGATTTGTTAAAGAAACTTCCAGACAGAATATAAAAATGCTAATTGGCTTTTCATGACCTATGTTAAAACATAAGAGTAGAGAGATGAGCTGAAGAAAAAAATATATTGTGTACAAAGGAGTCAGTACACAGTGGATTCAAAAATAAAACTTTCTCTCAGCAAAGAAGTCTCAAATTAAGAAAGGGCCTCAGGCCAAAGATCCAACACAAGTTGTGACTCTAAAATCATTTATTAAGGCTTCAGGACGATTTAAGACACTGTACAAAAAAAAAAAAAAAACCTTAAATAAACATCCAAAGAGACAAAAGACCTTCTATAAATCTTGAGAGTCTTGTAGATTCTCTTTAGTTAAAAATATATAGGACTACTAAAATGTTTCAGGGCACTGTAGTGCAGCAGAGTCACAGGAAGCCCAAGGTTGGTAGTTGTGGGTTTTGTCTAATGGAGTAAATTCCAGTAAGATTCATGAAAAACTCACAATGTTTGCAAGCATGTTTTTCTGACAGAAATATCACTAGTTTGGTCTAAGGAGTAAGCTGATTGAGGTGACTACTCAGTTTTCTCATGGTAGAGCAAGGGTGACTCAGAAAGCAGAGGCAAAAATCATGTAGAATAATTCCCAGAGAATCACACTGAATCTTAATTAAGGAGCTGGCAACAATTTCCACCAGAATTTTAGAATTGCAAGTGACTGTATGCTACCCCATTCCCTATTTTAAGAAATGTCTTAAGAGTAATTGTGTTGGTGCAATTATATAATCCCCATGCTGTGACAAAGAGAGAAACCAAGACTTCTAGTGCACATCCCCAGCTGAGAGCCCAGCCAAATTCAAAGCCATTTTTTTCAGTCCTTGGTGGCACATCATGCAAGTGTATCTTTCGCCTTCCAGTTGAGCCACTTCCACTGATGAAGCGTGGAGTAGAGGTGAGCTGTCCCTGATGAAACCTGCTGAAATTGCAAATTCATTTGCAAAATAAATAATTGTTGTTTTAAACTGCTGTGCTTTGTGGATACACACACACACACACACACATACACACATATACACACACTGGAATAGTGCTCAGGTGAATATATGTGTTATCTAAAACCCATAATAAAGATATGAACTACATTTGAATAAAAGGGGTTATAATTCTCTTTCCCTACTTCATATAATCTGGAACCACTGTTCTGAAAATAATATTTTTATCTGTTTAGAATTATTTTATATTACAGAGAAGTCTTACCACTTCGGCTTTGATTAAAGTTTTAAGATGTTCTAGAAGTGAAAAATCAAAAACAATGTGGTTGAGGAAAACCACTTAGATTTTTCTGTGAGAGGGCCAGGGGTTGCCGTCTGGGATCAGTCAACTAAGAACATGTACCTTGGGTAAGTTAGCTTCTCTGATATACAGCTATTCTGTCTATAAAAACAGCATTCCTAAAATTAAAAATATATGTATTATCAAGATTAATTTAAGTTAGTAATGTGAAAATAACATGACAGAGACTTCAGTGCCTGGAAACATGGCAGATGAGGTATCATAACCAACACACAGAGCTAGTTGAATAGATAGATAGACAGACTTGGAAACAGATTATAGGCATGTGGATCTAAGTTTTTCTTTCATGCATTAAAGAACTGCATATATATACCACAGACACACACATACACAAATAAAAACAGTAATTAGAAAAATAAGGCAGAAGGAAGTAGCTTCTTTACCAGAATATTAGTCAAAGGAAATAAAAAAACAATGCTGTATCAACTTTCATGGCTCTGTGTTTCATGGACAACAGGAGATAAACTACAAGGCCCCTAAAGGTGAGGATTCAGAAGAACTCTGAATAAACCAGGGAATGTAAGGGACAACACAATTCTGTCTGAGTTAGCTAGAAATTAACCTCCCAGCTCCTCAAGTAGGTCCAGGAAATCTGCAGAAAATTCTTTCTCAGTGAATGGCACCAAGTAGAGTGGCTGAGAACTCGGTCAAGAACTTGTAGGTCACATAAAAAGCCCGTAATTGTCTGCTGGAGAGAGAGGTCCCATGGAGCAGCATTGCGGCACTAGACATGGGAGTGAAGAAGTATTCTTGGACATCCAGCCCAATAGGTTTTCAGATGACTCCAGCCAGTATCTGATTGCAACTTCAAAATGAACATTCTAGCAGAGAACCAACCCACTCAACCCAGAATCCTGGGGAGATAATAACATTGTTTTAAACTGCCAAGTTTTGTGGTGTTTTGTTAGACAGCAATAGCTGTGAAGATATGAGTTAAAATATATAATACCTTTTATTGTTTGAGTAGATGAAGTTGTAATAAAATTAGTTTTTGATTAATTAAGTGTATGGTACATTGTCCTAGATTATCACTAAACATAAAGAAGTAAAGTGCATATTGTCTTAAATGACACAAAGAAATCGTGAAAGGCAAAAAAATAATCAATCCAAAGAAGACAGGAATGAGATGAAGGGGGGACACAGAGAAGATAAGTAACTAAAAATCACTACATTGAATAATATAAAGTTTTTTTTAATTTAAAATAAAAAAACTAATAAGCTGAAAAACATAAGTTTTTCAGCAAATGTAAATAGTCTAAATATTCCGAGCAAAGAATCTAGACTGGAGAAAACCTTTTCGTATTTTAATTGTTGTTGTTAGGTTCCTTCATGTGGGTTCCTACTCAGAGCAACCCTATGTGCATCATAATGAAACACTGCCCCATTTTGCCCCAACCTAACTATCATTTCTATGTTTGAGCCCATTATTGCGGCCAGTGTGTTAATCCCTCATTTTTGCTGACCCTCTACTTCACCAAGCATGATGTCCTTCTCCAGGGACTGGTTCCTCCTTATAATATGTCCAAATTACATGGGACGAAATCTCGCCATCCTCGCTTCTAAGGAGCATTCTTGCTGTACTTCTTCCAAGACAAATTTGACCATTCTTTTGACAGTCCATTTTATATTCAATATTTTCCACCAACACCGTGATTCTAAGGCATCGATTCTTCTTTGGTCTTCCTTACTCGTTGTCCATCTTTCACATGCAGAAGTGGCAAAAGGCAACTGAAAATACAATGGCTTGGGTCAGGTGCACCTTAGTCCTCAAAGCGACATTTTTGCTTTTTAACACTTTAAAGAGGGCTTTTGTAGCCAATTTGCCAAATGCAATACATCCTTTGATTTTTTGACCGCTGCTTCCACTGGAGTTAATTGTAGATCAAAGTAAAATTAAATCCTTGACAACGTCAGTATTTTCTCCATTTATCACGATGTTGGTTACTGGTCCAGTTTTGAGGATTTTTGTTTTCTTTATTTTGAGATGTAATTCATACTGAAGGCTGACGTCTTTGATCTTCATCAGCAAGTGCTTCAAGTCCTCTCTACTTTCAACAGGCAAGGCTGTGTGTTCTGCATATTGCAGGTTGTTAATGAGTTTTTCTCTAATCCTGATGCTGCCTTCTTCATATAGTCCATCTCAGATCATTTGCTCAGCATACAAATTGAATAAGTATGGTGAAAGGATACAATCCTGATGCACATCTTTTCTGACTTCAAACTAAGCAGTGTCCCATTGTTGTGTTCCAGTTACTGCCTCTTGGTCTATGTAGAGAATCCGCATGAGCAAAATTAAGTGTCCTGGAATTCCCACTCTTTGCAATGTTATCCAAAATTTGTTATGATCTACTCAGTCAAATGCCTTTGAATAGTCAATAATTAACACAGAAAGATCTTTCTGTTCCACAGTCAGCCCCTGGCCTTGTTCTGACTGATGATATTGAGCTTTTCCTTTGTCTCTTTCCACAGATGTAGTCGTTTTGACTTCTGTGTATTCCATCTGGCGAGGGCCATGTGCATAGTTGCCGTTTATGTTGGTGAAAAAAAGGTATTTGCAATGAAGAAGTCATTGGTCTCGCAAAACTCTATCATTCAATCTCCGGCATTGTTTCTATCACCAAGGCCATATTTTCCGACTACCAATTGTTCTTCTTTGTTTCCAACTTTCACATTCCAATCACCAGTAATTACCAATGCATCCTGATTGCACGTTCAATCAATTTCAGACTACAGAAGCTGAAAAAAATCTTCAATTTCTTCAACTTTGTTCTTAGTGGTTGCTGCGTAAATTTGAATGATAGTCATATTAACTGGTCTTCCTTATAGGCCTATGGATATTATCCTATCACTGACAGCACTGTACTTCAGGATAGACCTCGAATCGTTCTTTTTGACCATAAATGTAACACCATTCCTCTTCAAGTTGTCATTTCTGGCGTAGTAGGCTATGTGTTGTCCGATTCAAAATGGCCAATACCAGTCCATTTCAGCTCACTAATGCCTAGGATATCGATGCTTATGTGTTCCATTTCGTTTTTGAAGATTTCCAAAATTCCTAGATTCATACTTCGTATATTTCAGGTTCCAAGCATTAGTGGTATTTTCAATTGCCTCATATGCATGTGAAAGATGGACAAAGAATAAGGAAGACTGAAGAAGAATAGATGCTTTCGAATTGTGGTGTTGGCAAAGAATATTTAATATACCAAAAGAACAAACAAATCTGTCTTGGAAGTAGTACAGCCAGAATGCTCCTTAGAAGCCAGGATGGTGATACTGCATCTAACATACTTTGGCCATGTTGTCAGAAGACATCAGTCCCTGGAGAAGGACATCATGCCTGGTAAAGTACAGGGTCAGCTTTTAAAAGAGGAAGACCCTCAATGAGATGGATTGACACAGTGTCTGCAACTATGGGCTCAAGCATAACAACGAGTGTAAGTATGGCACGGGACCGGACAGTGCTTCTTTCTGTGGTACATAGGATCGCTATGAGTCGGAAGCGACTCCACTGCACCTAATAACAACAACAATAAACATCTTTCTGGTATTTTCAGCTTTTAGCCAAGATCCACTGGACATCAGCAATTATATCCCTCCTTCTGTGTCATTTTCGTTATTTTTTTTCTTTCAAATCAGGATTTTTTTATTTTAATATTTATTTAACCACAACTTATTTTTAAAAAAGAAAAGAAAAGAAAGGGAACATATATCTGTGTACCCAAAGCCTAGCACACAGAGCACATGTTTCTTGTAGATCAGAGTCATTATACATGGTTGTCTGCCCAATGGATCAGAATCAAGTCATACAGAAATACAGCTGTATATGGCTTCAGTATGTCATATCTTCTTTGACAAGACAAGTGATGGGACTTACCATTGTGCCAGTTGGGTAGTGCTCACATAGTTCATCTGAAGAGTTAGTGTTTCTTACTCTTTGGTCTGCCATCCCAATGATCCAGATCTTTCTTCATTATAATACCCTGATTCCATTATCCTTTGAAATCCTTCCACTGGCTATATACTTACATATTCAAATTTATCTCTCTAAGTTTATAGTGTCAGTCTTCCTCAATACATTTAATCAATTAATATATAAAAACAGAACCACCGTGGCCAGAAGTAGAACTGAAGTTAATGTAACAGTGGTTAAGAATTTCAACCTAGGTTTACATTCCTACCCATTACTATCCACAGGACTCTGGATGTGATAATATCACCTACTTCATGGGGTTAATACGGGCATGGAATGAGCAATGTATGAAAAGTACTTGGTACTGTTCCTGACAGTGCACAATAAACGTTGTAATTATAATTAACAATGCACATGTTATAATTGTTATTATGTGATAGCAATGATGGAAATAACAGTAATTCCCAAATGTTATCAGGTAGATATTTTGATTTTTCTCTTTTTTTTTTTAATTATGCTTTAGATGAAGGTTTACAGAGCAAATTAATATCTCATTAGGCAATAAATACACATACTGTTTTGTGACATTGGTTGCCAACCGTACACCATGTCAACATTCTACCCTTGTCAACCTTGGGTTCCCCATTATCAGCTTTCCTGTTCCCTCCAGCCTTCTCATCCTTGCCCCTGGGTTGGTGTGCCCATTTAGTCTTGATTTGTTTTACGGGACTGTCTAAATTTTGGCTGAAGGGTGAACCTTCGGAGTGACTTCAGTACTGATTTAAAAGGACACTTAGGGGCCATACTCTCGAGGTTTCTCCAGTCTCTGTCAGACCAGTAAGTATGGTCTTTTTTTGTAAGTTATAGTTTTGTTCTGCATTTTTCTCCAGTTCTGTCCTGGACCCTCTATTGTGATCCTTGTCAGAGCAGTCGTTGGTGGTAGCTGGGCACCATCTAGTTATGCTGGACTCAGTCTGGTGGAGGCTGTGGTAGTTGCGGCCCATTAGTTTCCACATCCTTTTCTGAATCGGCTTGAATTTCTGGCAGTTTCCTGTTGATGTACTGCTGCAGCCATTTTTTAATTATCTTCAGCAAAATTTTACTTGAGTGAAATTTTAAGGAGGCATATTTAAATATAAAGACAAAGAATATATGAAATTTAAAAGGTCAAAAAGATACGTAAGACAAATATTAATTAAAAGGAAATATGGTTTAGCTATAAAATATTAAACAAAGCAGATTTTAAGAAAAAAAAACTCTAGATATGAAGATGCTCACACACACCATATAAGACAGGCTCTATTTTTTTTTGGATTATTAGCTTGGAGTCCTGGTGGTGCAGTGGTTAAAAGCTGACACTTATCAAAAGGTTGGCAGTTCAAATCCACCAGCTGCTCCTTGAAAACCCTATAAGGCAGTTCTGCTTCGCCCTATAGGGTTGCTATGAGTTGTAATTGACTCAACATGATTGGTTTTTATTTTTTCATATTAGCCAGCATGTTTTGTAATGCTCCTTGGTTTTCAGATACTTTCACTGACTTTATTTGACTCTATACCAAGGAGAACTACATTTCCCAAGATCCTTTGCCAGCATATTTCTTGTAGGAAATCACAATGTAAGACTGTCAGAAGATTAGAAATGCTATAGGACAGAAGTCAGCAAATTTCTCCTTCTCTCTTTCCCCACTTCAACTATAGTTCCTGGAAGTAACCGTGGCTCGCCATGATTTCACTTTGAATAAATAGCCACTCTCTTCATGGTTTCAAATATTGTCCGCTGGTCCTCACCTTGGTTCTGGGTTCTGCATGAGGGCCCCACCCATGGGGTCCTGGAAGCCATCTTGTCCTGCTGTTTGACAGTTTTCTGGGTGTTGGAAGCAACATACTGATGGGAGTCTCTAAGTTGATTCAGCTTCCCTTGTTTGGTTCCTTGATTCCCTCATCTCCTATTGAAGTACTTATCTGAATTCTGTTCTCTCTTTTGAAATAGCTAGTGATCTCTCTCCTGATAACTGATTTTTAGATGAGAAAATTAGGCTTAGAAAAAAGTTTTTGAAAGAGACAACGTACTGGAGACATTTTCTTCTCATGATGATGGAAGAAACAATAGAGAAATATGAAAATATAATATCGCTGAAACTCTAGGCTTGGAAGTGGTATACAGACACTTTCAGCCACATGCTATTGAGCAAAGTTTATCAAATCACTAGGTTAACGCGTGATGGAGTGAAGAAGTGTGCTCCTCATGTGATCAGCAGAAGGCAGTAAATACTTGTCAAATGATAGTCTCTTTATCACAGACTCCAAACACCATGGGCAGAAAGTTAGTTGAAAAAACTCTTTAGCAACCATAAGAGTATATTCCACAATTATCATGGCAGATAGGAAACCCTGGTGGCGTAGTGGTTAAGTGCTATGGCTGTTAACCAAAAGGTTGGCAGTTCGAGTCCACCAGGCGCTCCTTGGAAACTCTATGGGGCAGTTGTACTCTGTCCTATAGGGTCGCTATGAGGCAGAATCGACTCAACAGCAGTGGTTTTTTTGGGGTTTTGCATCATGGCAGATAAGGCAATATGAATCTTTTAAAAAGCATATCTCAGAGAGAAGATCCAGGGGCTATGCTATCAAAAAAATGAATGTGAAAACTACTCTAAGGAGGCAGAAATGTGGCCTTATCAGTGACTATTCCTCATCAGAAATATAGTGGGCCTTTAAATGTCTGCCTAATGGAAATTCAGAATTTCTGGGGACCCACGATTCCTGTGGATATCTCATTATTTCTTTCCTAATACCAGTGTTTATTTCCGTTATCCTGTCCCTGTCCAACCAAGACATGCTGGATATCTGGATAACTGGGAAATTTAGATAATTCACAGGTCATCAGATAAAAGATGGACCTTATTGGTGACTGCTTATCACCAAGAGATCCTGGGCTTTGAGCTTATTCCATGACTGAACGGGACATTTGGTTGTCTCCTTTGGAGAGGAGTTGGGACCCAGAAGGGTGAACTACTTGATTAGGAATGTGGGTTAATCATCTGATCTTCATCCTTCCTGGCTCAAGTTTGGATTGCACTTCCCTTTTCTCTGAAGTTAGGTGTGGACTGTGAAACATTAGTGCAAGTGGCATGCATAACCCATGGCAAGAATTTAGAGCCAGCGAGTGAAATTCCATGTTCTTTCCATCTTCCAGAAATTGCTGTTGCTTCACAATGAGGGAAGCACCATCAGCCTGTGTCCCTGAGGGAGGACAAATCCCAAGATAACATGCAGCGTGATCCAGAAATCCACTATTGTGGTTTTATGACAGAGATTTTTTTTTAATCACTGGTGTTATACTACAGCATAAACTAGAATATTATAACTAATTGCCCACATTCTAGACAAAAATTCATGTTTGGGATTCCACTCATCTAAAATTAACAAAATCTTGTCATTCCAGTGAGAAATTTGGGAATGTAGCTAAGTACACAGAGGGTAAAATTTCAGTGTTGAAGGGGAATTAGATTTGTGTATAAGTGGTAAAGACCAATGTTAAAATAATTTGGTAGTTTTTAAAATTTTTTTCTAACAAAATAAGACATAGACTCTGAAGTAACCCAATCTTCAAAAATACTGATATAGGATAGATGGAAATTACATAGGGGAATACAAAATAAATTCTTTTGTTCTTCTCATATTTTATAGAACAATCTCAGAAATCATACTTTTCATTAAGATTTCTGCCATTTTATTTTCATATCAAAAATATTTGAAAGGTAAAAATAAATATATCCTTCCAGCTTTCAAAAATAATCACTGAGTGTATCACAATAAACTGTTCTCTTAATTTGTTTTATTTCTGGGAGTATGCAATAAAATTGCCAAGGAAAACAATAAGGCATCAGCCAATATACTGGGTTATGCAATGCTGAGTATATTCCTCAGCCTCCCTCAGAGGATGCACATGACCCCTTCCCTCACGAAAGTTGTTCTCACTTGTAAATTACTTTCACAGAAAAACAAACAAATATTTCTAATGCTAAGAAAACGTGGCTGTAGGCATCAGATGATAGTGGGTAGAGCATCAAAAATCAGAAAAAAAGTATTTCCTTTTTATTAGGTGAAATAAATTTCTAAATGTTCACCATTACTACTCATTTTTCTTTTGGTATCTGGAGACCATAAACATCACTATTCATGGCACCATGACCTGCACGGTGACTAATAAATGATAAGTGTTTGATAACCTAATTGTTGACCTAAATAATATGTAAATTGATGGCTGTATTTTCTTTTTTTATGTAGCATAAAGTAAGTTCCCTAAAACCCGTTGCCATCGAGTGGGTTCTGACTCTGACCAAACTTATACGACAGAGTAGAACTGTGCCATAGGGTTTCCAAGGAGTACCTGGTGGATTTGAACTGCTAACCTTTTGGTTTGCAGCTGTAGCTCTTAACCGCTATGTTACCAGGGTTTCCAAAGTGAATCCAGGGTCTTATATCAAAACTTGCTACTACATTCTGTAAATTGTATTTACAGGCTTGGAGTGGATAAGAAAAGAAATTATAAACAAGAAATTTAAACATGGACTCAATGAGAAAAAATGTATATATATATATATATATATAGTCCAATCAAATGAATTATTTGCAAGGGAAAAAGAATTAATATTTTGTTATAAAAGCTATGATTGGCAATAAATTTACTTTAAGTGAAATCATAACAGCAAGATATAAAATTGTTCTAAATTGAAATTTTTAAGCTTATTTTAAAAATCATAAACAGAGTGAGGGTAACGGGGAAGTTATGGTATATGGAAGCTTTTCAGAAGTAAATATTTAGCAAATGTGTATGGATAACAATTCTTTTTTTTAATATTAAGTATTCTTTTTATTGTGCTTTAAGTGAAAGTTTACAGTTCTAGTAAGTTTCTCATACAAAAACTTATACAGACATGGTTAAGGTGATCCTAGTTGCTCTCCCTACAATGTGACAGCACTCTCCTTCTTTCTCCCCTGTGTATTTCCTGTGTCCATTCATCCAGTTCCTGTCCCCCTCTGCCTTCTCATCTCACCTCCAGAGAGGCTTTACCCACACAGTCACAATGTGTCTACTTGAGCTAAGAAGCACAATCCTCACCAGTTTCATTTTATGTCTTATAGTCCAGTCTAATCTTTGTCTGCAGAAGTGGCTTCAGAATGGTTTTAGTTTTGGGCTAACAGAGAGTCCAAGGGCCATGACCTCTGGAGTCCTTCCAGTGTTCAGTCAGACCATTTAGCCTGGTCTCTTTTACTAGAATTTGAGGTCTGCATTCCACTTTTCTCCTGCTCCATCAGAGATTCTCTGTTGTGTTCCCTTAGAGTGCAGTCATTGGTGGGAACCGGGCACCATCTAGTTCTTCCAGTCTCAGGCTGTTAGAGTCTCTGGTTTAAGTGGCACTTTCTGTCTCTTGGGCTCATATTTCCTTGAGTCCTTGGTGTTCTTCATTCTCCTTTGCTCCAGGCGGATTGAGATCAATTGATGCATCTTACATGGCCGCTTGCTAACTTTCAAGACCCCAGACACCACTCATCAAAGTGGGATGTGGAATACTTTCTTAATACGATTTGTTACGTCAGTTGACCTAGATGTCCCCTGAACCATGGTCCCCAGACCCCCACCCTTGCTACTGTGTCCCTCGAAGTGTTTCGTTGTATTCAGGAAACTGCTTAGCTTTTGGATTAGTCCAGTTGTGCTGACTTCCCCTGTATTGTGTGTTGTCCTTCCCTTCACCTAAAATGATTCTTGTCTACTCTGTAATTAGTGAATATCCCTCTTCCTCCTTCCCCATTCTCGTAATCATCAAAGAATGTTTTCTTCTGTGTTTAAACCTTTTCCTGAGTTCTTATAATAGTGGTCTCAAGCAATATTTGTCCTGCGACTGACTAATTTCAATCAGCATAATGCCTTCCAGATTCCTACATGTTATGAGATGTTTCATGGATTCATTGTTTTTCTCTATTGTTGCATCGTATTCCATTGTGTGAATATACCATAATTTGTTTATCCATTTATCCATTGGTGGGCACCTTGATTGTTTCCATCTCTTTGCTATTGTAACAGTGCTGCAGTGAACATGGGTGTGCATATATCTATTCTTGTAGGGCTCTTATTTCTCTACACTATATTCCAAGGACTGGGATTGCTGGATCGTATGGTACTCCTATCTTTTTAAGGAAACGCCAAATCGATTTCCTAAGTGGTTGTGCCATTTTACATTCCCACCAGCAATGTATAAGTGTTCCAGTCTCTCCACAACCTCTCCAACATTTATTACTTTGTGTTTTTTAGATTAGAGCCAGCTTCGTTGTGGTAAGATGGTATCTGATTGTAGTTCTGATTTGCATTTCTCTAAAGGCTATTGATCATGAGCGTTTCCTAACGTAGCTGTTAGCTGCCTGAACGTCTTATTTGGTGAAGTTTCTGTTCATACCCTTTGCCCATTTTTTAATTGGTTTATTTGTCTTTTTGTTGTTGAAGTTTGGAAGTATCTTGTAGATTTTAAAGATTTAGACACTGATCGGATTTGTTGTAGCCAAATTTTTTTTCCCAGTCTATAGGTAGTCTTTTTACTCTTTTGGTGAGGCCTTTGGATGAGGATAAGTGTTTCATTTTTAGAAGCTCCCAGTTATCGACTTTACCTTCCAGTGTTTGTGCATTGCTGGCAATGTTTTGTATACTGTTTATGCTATGTTTGAGGGCTACTAGAGTTCTTCCTATTTTTTCTTCCATGATCTTTATCATTTTAGATTTTATATTTAGGTCTTTGATCCATTTTGAGTTAGTTTTTCTGCATGGTGTGAGAGGTATGGGTCTTGTTTCATTTTTTTGCAGATGGGTATCCAGTTATTCCAGCACCATTTGTTAAAGAGACTGTCTTTTCTCCATTTAATGGACTTTGGGCCTTTGTTAAATACAAGCTGCTCATACGTGGATGAATTTATGTCTGAATTCTCAATTCTGTTCCATTGGTCTATGTACCTGCTGTTGTGCCAGTACCAGGCTGTTTTGACTACCCTGGTGTTGTAATATGTACTAAAATCAGGTAGTGTGAGGCCTCCCACTTTGTTCTAATTTTTCAGTACTGTTTTACTTATCTAGGGCCTCTTCCCTTTCCATATGAACTTGGTGATTTGTTTCTCCATCTCATTAAAAAATGCCATTGGAGTTTGGATCAGGCTTGCATTTATCTATAGATTGCTTGGAGTAGAATAAACATTTTCACAATCTTGAGTCTTCCCATTGAAGAACCAGGTGTGTTTTTTCACTTACGTAGGTCTCTTTTGGTTTCTTGCAGTAGTGTCTCACAGTTTTCTTTGTATAGGTCTTTTATGTCTCTGGTTAGATATGTTCCTAAGTATTTAATCTTCTTGGGGCTATTGTAAATGGTATTCATTTCATGATTTCCTCTTCGACTTTCTCTTTGCTCATATAGAGGAATCCAACTGGTTTTTGCATGTTTATCTTGTATCCTGATACTTTGCTGAAATCTTCTATTAGTTCCAGTAGTTTTCTTGTGGATTCTTTAGGGTTTTCCGTGTATAAAATCATATCATCTGCAAATAGAGATAGTTTATTTCTTCCTTACCAATTTGGATGCTTTTTTTTTTTTTTTCCCTAGACTAATTGCTCTGGCTAGGACCTCCAGAACAATGTTGAATAAAAGTGATCATAAAGGGCATCCTTGTCTGGTTCCCGTTCTCAAGGGGAATGATTTCAGACTCACTCCATTTAGGGTGCTGTTGGCTGTTGGCTTTCCATAAATGTCCTTTATTATGTGGAGGAATTTTCCTTCTACTCCTATTTTGCTGAGAGTCTTTATCATGAATGGATGTTGGACTTTGTCAAATGCCTTTTCTGCATCAACCCATAAGACCATGTGGTTCTTGTCTTTTATTTATATGATGGATTACATTGATTGTTTTTCAAATGTTAAACCATCCCAGCATACCTAGTATGAATCCTACTTGGTCAAGGTGACTTACTTTTTCAATATGTTGTTGGCTAGAATTTTGCTGAGGGTTTTTGTGTCTAAGTTCATGGAGAATATCGGTCTCTAATTTTCTTTTTTTGTGGTGTCTTCACCTGGATTTGTTATGACGGTTATGCTGGCTTCATAGAATGAGATTGGGAGTATTCCATCCTTTTGTATGTTCTGAAATACCTTTAGTAGTAGTGGTGTTAACACTTCTCTGAAAGTTTGGTAGAATTCTCCAGTGAAGTCATCAGGGCCAGGGCTTTAATTTATTGGGAATTTTTAATTATCTTTTCAATTTCTTCTTTTGTTATAGGTTTATTTAGCTGTTCTACATCTGTTTGTGTTAGATTAGGTAGGTAGCGTGTTTCTAGAAATTTATCCAATTCTTCTAGGTTTTCAAATTTGTTGGAGTACAATTTTTCATAATATTCTGTTATGATTCTTTTAATTTCAGTTGGGTCTGTTGTAATATTGCCGATCTCATTTCTTATTCGGGTTATTTGCTTTCTCTCCTATTTTTCTTTTGTCCATTTGGCCAATGGTTTATCGATTTTGTTGATCTTTTCATAGAACCAGCTGTTGGTCTTGTTAACTCTTTCAATTGTTTTTCTTTTCTCTATTTCATTTAATTCTGCTCTAGTTTTTATTATTTTGTTTCTACTGGTACCCTAGGACTTCTTTTGCTGCTTTCTTTCTATTTCTTTGAGTTGTAGGGATAATTCTTTGATTTTGGCCTTTCCTTCTTTTGGATGTGTGCATTTATTGCTATAAATTGACCTCTGAGCACTGTTTTGCTGTGTCCCACAGGTCCTGGTAGGAAGTGTTTTCATTCTCATTTGATTCTACGAATTTCTTTATTCCACCCTTAATTTCTTCTATAACCCAGTAGTATTTCAGCAAGGTGTTGTTCAGTTTCTGTGCGTTTGGTTTTTTTTTCACTTGCTTTATGTTATTGGCTTCTACTTTTATGGCTTTATGGTCAGAAAAGATGCTTTGAAATATTTTGATGTTTTGGATTCTGTTAAGACTTGCTTTATGACCTAATATGTGGTCTATTCTGGAGAACGTTCCATGTGCATTGGAAAAGAAAATATGCTTGTCTGCCGTTGGGTGGGGTGTTCTGTATGTGCCTATGAGATCAAGTTGGTTGATTGCGGCATTTAGACTTTCACTGTCTTTATTTAGCTTCTTTCTGGATGTTCTGTCCTTCACCAAAAGTAGTGTGTTGGAGCCTCCTACTATTATTGTAGAGCTGCCCATCTCTATTTTCAGTGCTTTTAGAGTTCATTTTATGTATTTTGGAGCCCTGTCATTGGCTGCACAAAAGGGTCCTTCCTTATCCTTTGTGGTAGATTTTACTTTAAAGTCTATTTTGTTAGAAATTAATATTGCCACTCTTCTTTTTTTTGGTTGTTGTTTGTTTGGTATCTCTTTTCCATCCTTTGAGTTTTAGTTTGTTTGTATCTTTATGTCTAAGGTATGTCTCTTGTAGGCAACATATAGGCAGATCTTGTTTTTTTAATCCACTCTGCCACTCTCTGTCTCTTTATTGGTGCATTTAGTACATTTACATTCAGCGTAATTATGTCTAGGTATGAGTTTAGTGCTGTCATTTTGATGCCTTTTTTTTTGGTTGTTGACAGTTTCTTTTTTCCACTGAATTTTCTGTGCTGAGTAATTTTTCTTTATGTATTATCTTTTCCTCTTTTCCAGTGTTGTTGCTTTTGTTTTTGCTGTCTTCATGTTTTTCTTTTTTATTATTATTTTGATGTGCAGGATTGTTATTTTCCTTTGTGATTACCTTGATAAATTTACCCCTATTTTCATACTCCATATGAAAGATCTATGACTATATCTTTTAGTTCTTCTTTTTTGAGTTAATGTTGTCATCTTTTACTTCATGATGTCTGTTTCCCTGTTCTGAGCATTTTAGCTTTGATTTAGTTTTGTGATTTCTCTGTCTTGAATGATATCTGGTTTCCCTGTCCTCTGTTCTTGTCTTGGATTATTATCTGATGTTATCGAGTTTCTAACTGGAGGATTTCCTTTAGAATTTCTTGTAATTTTGGTTTGGTTTTGGCAATGTCCCTCAACTTCTGTTTATCTGGAAATGCCATAATTCACCTTCATATCTGAGACAGTTTTGCTGGATATATAATTCTCGGCTGGCAGTTATTTTCCCTTTGTCTTTATATATGTCCTCCCATTGCCTTCTTGCCTGCATGGTTTCTGCTGAGTAGTCCGAGATTAGTCTTACTGACTGTCCTTCACAGGTGACTTTTTGTTTACCCCTAGCTGCTCTTAAAATTCTCTTTATCTTTGGTTTTGGCAAGATTGACTATAATATGTCTTGATATCTTTCTCTTGAGATCTACCTTCTGTGGGGTTAGATGAGCATCTTGGAAAGATATCTCGTCTTTCATGATATCTGGGAGGTTTCCTGCCAACAAATTTTCCACAATTTTCTCTGTATTTTCTGTTTTTCCTCCCTATTCTGGTACTCTGATTACTTGTAGGCTATTTCTCTTGATAGAGTCCCACATGATTCTTAGGGTTTCTTCATTTCTTAAAATTCTTTTATCTGATTTTTCTTTGAATATATTGGTGCCACGTATTTTATTTTCAGTCTCACTAATTCTGACTTCACTTTCCTGAATTCTGCTCCTTTGACTTTCTACTGAGTTGTCTAATTCTGAAATTTTATTGTTGATCTTCTGAGTTTCTGACTGCTGTGTCTCTAAGGATTCTTGAAGCCTATTAAATTTTTCGTTATTCTCTTGAATAACCTTCTTAATTCCCTCAACTGCTTTATCTGTGTGTTCCTTGGCTTGTTCTGCATTTTGCCTGAGCTCTTTTTTTTCTTTCCTGATATCTTGAAGAGTTCTGTATATTATTATTTTGTATTCTATCTCTGGTAATTCTAGGAATATATCTTCATCTGGAAGATTCCTCAATTCTTTGCTTTGGAAGCTTGCTGACATGATCATCGTCTGCTTCTTTATGTGATTTGATATTGACTGTTGTCTCTGTATGTTTGCATACTGTGTCCTAGCTTCTTGCTTTGTTTTGTTTTGAAATACTTAATAGGCTGCTCAAATTAGTTGGTTTGATTAATGGAGCCTTTGAAGCTCTAACGTCCTGTCACCAGATGGCTAGAGCTGTTATCAGATATATGAGCCTAGAAGTCCATTCAGTTTTCTTGTAAGGATTCAGCTCAGATTTCCAGGTAGTTAGTCACCAAGTGTGTGGTGTAGGCTCTCACCTACTGTCTTTGAGGAGCAGTGGTGATTGGTGTATGCACAGGTCTCTTGTTGCATCAGGTGGTCACACTCTGAGCAAGGTAGGGGGTTGACAACCTTTCCCTGAGTGTTTGTGAGGAAGACATGTCCCTGTTCTCTAGAGTGCACAAGTGGGTGGGCTCTGCAGCCATACCATTGACACCCGATACTTTTAACTGTAAGGACTGGGAGACACCACTTATCCTTGTACCCCTGACATGGGTGGCTAGGTGGTGCAGGTGGAGCCACCAGTCCTCAGGCCCCTGATTTGGGTAGGTGCGGACCCTGCTTATTAGAGCAGTGTCAAGCATCAAGAACCCACCTCGCCACTGCACAGCTGAAACTGTTAAAGTCAGACCTTAGGCCACACACCCTTGCACTGTAACAAGAACCCAGCTCCTGAAATGGGCCACACAGTTCTATGCAGGGGTGAAAGCCATTCAAAGTCTATGGTCCACTTGTGCCTGGACAGGAGCTGCTTCTGCCCTGAGTTTCCAGCTTAGAGGAGCCATCAGATTATTTTTTCCCTGTTTGTTAATTTGCTCCATCTCCAATGGCTCTGGTTGCATGCCAGGACCTATCTCAGGCCCAGGGAAATCGAATGTCACTGAAGCCAGCTTGGGGGCCTGGGACAGAGGGTGAGGGATCAGATAAATGGGAGAGAGTTCTTTTGAAAGGGGAGGTATTTGATCTGTGCAGTGAATTAAATGCTAGCACTTATGCCGAGAGCGCTGTTCTTCTCTGATTCTGGAGGCATGAGTAGACTCTGTGCCACTGGCTCTCTGTGGCTAGGGAAACCGTGTACAGAAAGCTACTGCCAGCCCTTCTGCAGTCACACCAGCAGATCAGGGATGAGGGGCGCTGGTTCCCACTGAGTTAGGTCCGGCAACTTCTTGCTGCTTCTGAACCATATCTCCCTCCCTCTGTTGCTAAGTCCAATTTCTTAACTTTGCCTTTGATGTCCAGGGCTCCTAGCTTGTCATATATATAATCAATTTACTTGTTTTTTCAGGTCTTTGTTGTAAGAGGGACTATCAGAAGCATCTGACTACTCCACTATCTTGGCCCTGCCTGCATCTGATGCATTCTTGTCTAGCTATATTTGATAGATACTTTTCTAGGTTAGAACATAAGTTTTCCTCATGCTTTCAAAGTAGACATTATGTTCTCATGCCTGACTGATGGAAATTCACAGTCATGGGAATTCTTTCCTTTTTTTTTTTTTGATTCAAAAAATCCTCTTATAAAATGTAATGAAGAAAAGTATGTAAAATTGTTTATTTGCATTTTATGAATTCCTAACTTGGATTATTTCTAGCATAAATATAAATATTGAAAACAACTGCAAATATATCATCACAAAGTTTCACAATCCATATTTGCAACAATGGTTGAGGGCACCTGCTTTCCCTTGGACCATTTCTATTACTATTTTTAAGTCTTCCAATAGCTGATAAACCATTTGGAAAAATGATGAATTCCAGCTGTCATTTTAATTTAAATTTATTTTTTAGTGAAATTAGATAAATTTCCATGAATATATTTGTGCCTTCTTATCTTCTACTGGACTCTCCTGACATATATTTTGCTCATTTTTATACTTTTATGTTGATTTGAGGAGTGCTGGTGGCATAGTGGTTAAGAGCTATGACTGCCAGTCAAAAGGTCGGCAGTTTGAATCCACCAGGTGCTCCTTGGAAACCCTATGGGGCAGTTCCACTCTGTCAAAATTGACTCAATGACTTGGTTTATATGTATCATAAAGACAGGAAAGAAAGAAGAGACCAAAATGGATGTCAAAAGAGACTTCGAAACTTTCTCTAAAATATCTGGTAGCTAAAGGGAATAGAAAAAATTAAGAAGTAGAAGAGCTGAACAGAAGATTCAAAGGGCAGCTTGAAAGACAAAATAAAATATTATAATGAACTGTGCAAAGATCTGGAGCTAGAAAATCAAAAGGGAAGAAAACTCTCAGTATTTCTCAAGCCAAAAGAACTGAAGAAAAATTCAAGCTGCAAGTTGCAATATTGAAGGATTCTATGGGCAAAATATTGAACAGCTCAGGAAACATCGAGAGAAAGATGGAAGGAATACGCAGAGTCATTATACCAAAACTAATTGGCCAATGTTCAACATTTCAGGATGTAGCATATGATCAAGATCCAATGGTACTGCAGGAAGAAGTCCATGCTATGCTGAAAGGAATGGCAAAAAACAAGGGTCCAGGAACTGATAGAATACCAATTGAGATGTTTCAACAAACAAATGCAGCACTGGAAGTGCTCACTTGTCTATGCCAAGAAATTTGGAAGAGAGCTACCTTGCCAACCAACTGGAAGAGAGCCAATATATATGCCTATTCCCAAGAAAGGAGGTCCAATCAAATGCAGAAATTCTTGAACAATATCATTAATATCACATACAAGCAAAATTTTGCTAAAGATCATTCAAAAGTGGCTGTAGCAGTGTATTGACAGGGAACTGCCAGAAGTTCAAGATGAATTCAGGAGAGGATATGGAATGAGGGATATCATTGCTGATGTCACATGGATCCTGGGTGAAAGCAGAGAATACCAGAAAGATGTTTACCTGTGTTTTATTGACTATGCAAAGACATTCGACTGCGTGGATCATAACCAATTACGTATAACATAGCAAAGAATGTGAATTTAGAGCACTTAATTTTGCTCATGAGAAACCTGCACATAGATCAAGAGGCAATCGTTCCAACAGAACAAGGGGATACTTCATGGTTTAAAGTTAAGAAAGATGTGCATCAGGTTTGTATCTTTTCACCATACTTATTCAATCTGTACGCTGACCAAGTAACCTGAGAAGCCAGACTGTATAGAAGAATTTGGCATCAGGATTAGAGGAAGACTCATTAACAACCTGTGATATGCAGATGACAAGACGATGCTTACTGAAAGTGAAGAGGACTTGAAGTACTTAGTGATAAAGATCTAAAACCACAGCCTTCATTATAGATTACACCTCAACATAAAGAGAACAGAAATCCTCACAACCAGACCACTAAGAAATGTCATGATAAAAGGAGAAAATATTGAACTTGTCAAGGATTTCATTTTACTTGGAGTGACAATCAAAGCAGCATTCAAGAAATCAAATGACGTGTTACTTTAGGCAAATCTGCTGCAGAAGACTTCCTTAAAGTGTTAAAAAGCAAAGATGTCACTTTAAGGACCACGGAGTGCCTGATCCAAGCCATGGTGTTTTCAACTGCCTTATATGTGTGTGAAAGCTGGACAAGGAGTAAGGAAGACCAAAGAAGAGTTGGTGCCTTTGAATAATGGTTTTAGTGAAGAATATTTAATGTACCGTGGACTGCCAAAAGTAGAAAAAAAATCTGTCTTGGAAGAAGTACAGCAAGAATATCCTACTGAGCAGTTACATCTCTCTTATAGGGTTGCTGTAAGTTGGAATCAACTCAATAACAATGGGTTTCATTTGGTTTAAGTGGAGTTCAAGGAAAAAATGTTTTATATAAATATCACAAAATACATTTCCTAAATCTAAATTGACAATTTAGATTTAGGAAATGTATAAATTTTGTTGCATTTTTTTATTTATGAGAAAATAAAATTTGTAACTCTTCAGGGTTATACTTTATCTATATTAATGGGGTGCCAATTATACTTTCTGAGCATTCTTTTTAGTTCATATGATTTTTCAGTTGAGTCTAATAGTGTTTCAGGTTGATTATATCATACGTAAATACCATTCGTTTTTGCTAGCTTTTCAAAGGTAAGATATTTTTGGTTCCAGTGTTGTTTGCCATGATATCCAGGTCTACAATTTCCAAGAAAAATGTTGAGTATTTGATCCTTAATGTTTGATTGTAACATTGATGGAAAACATTAACAGTGTTTTATTTTCCATTTAAACTATGTATGCATTTTATCATATTACAGATTTTTTTCTGCCTCTTCTAGACTATCAAAAAAAAAATTAGTATGTTTGTATTTAGTGTTCTATGGGAATTTGCATTATTTTTTACCAAAAATGTTTATCCCCCACTTATGTGATGTCAGGGTTTTTCTCTAATTTGGAGTCATCATTGACTTCTCTCTTTCTCTAACATCTTATATACAACACTTTCTGTTGGTTGTATCTTCAGAATAGATTCCATATCTGCCCACTTCTAAATTACTCCCTTGCCAACACCCTGGGCCTGGCTGCCATTACAGCTTGCTCAGACACTGCAAGGGCCTCCTAACTGCTCTCCCAACCTTCAATTTTTCCCTCTAGAGTCTAATCAGACAACAACCAGGGAGAAGTTCTTAAAACATTACTCAGGTGACATGTCTCTCTGATCAAATCTTTTCAAAGATTTTAAATAAATCCAAGTCCTTTAGGCTGCCATGATAGTCTTTTGGACATATCTCTCACCTCACTACAGAGCACCCCTCTCTCCCTTGATTTCTGTTGTGCATCCTCCTTGTTTTGTTTCATTGCCTCCAGGCCTTTGGACTGGGGTTGGTTCTCTCTCCTAGCATTTTTTTCTTTTTTTTCCATATTTTCCTGTTGGTTGTCTCTCCCCTTTCTTTCAGATCTCTGCTCAGATACCACTCTTAAGAAAGGACTTTGCTGACCAACTAATTTAACCTATAAATTAACATTCTACTTCAATGCCTTGCTCATTTTGTAAGCATTAGCATTACTTTGAATTTTACTGTATCTCTATTTGTATATGCATTTTTTGTGTATTTCTACATTGGAATGTAAGTTTCTGATGGGCAGAGATTTGTCTGATGGTTTACTTCTGTTTCTATGGGACCTGAAACAGCAGTTGACAAACAATATGCACTTACTTAATATTTTTTAATGAATGGATTATTGTACTGGTCCTATTGTAGGGCCATCTTAGGAATTTTGTAATTACAAATATATGTTTAAAATACAGTATCTTTTTTATCTACTGACAGCATTCATTTTCTGGGATTTGATTTATGGTATTAAATAATATGCATAAGTGAGGCTTGTCCAACTTTATATTTTTGTTCTTTTTATCAAATGTTTCAGTGATAATGCCATAAATATTCATGATATATTGATAACAATTTCTGATAACAATTAAGTAGCAACTACAATATACCAAGCAGTGTTCTACACATTTTGTTTATAATAAGTCACTTAACTTTCACAGGGAGTCCCTAGTTGCACTAAAAAAAAAAAAAAATTTTTTTTTTGCTGTTAACCAAAATATTTGTGGCTTCAGTCTGCCCAGAGGCACCTCAGAAGAAAGACCTAGTGATCTACCTCCAAAAGGTCACAGCAATTGAAAGCCCTACAGAGTATGGGTTTGCCATGAGATGAAATCAGTTGGATGGCAACGAGTTAATCCTCACAACATCAAAAGCTATTACTTCTATTGAATCTGTTACTGTTGTTACTGCCATTGTACAGATGACAAAGTTGAGGCTCAGAGAGGTTAAGTAACTTGTTCTTGGTCATGCAACTAGAATTCGTATGATTATTATTAATCACATGGTTTTGTTCTATTTTATATTCTCCATTGTCTAAACAGAAGCATCGCAAAAGGGGGGCAGAGGAGGGCACATGCCCCAGGGTCCAAGTCCAAGGGTGCAGCAGACAAGGTACAGAATACTTTTAGGCACCACAAATATGAAAGCCAGACAAGAGGGGGAAGACATTTCTGCTGACTCATCAACATCTATTCATCTTGAAATTTGGGATAGGGAAAGGCTGAACTTAGAGATTGCCCCTGGAAACTCCTTACCCTCACTATGCCCTGTGTCTGCAATATATTACAAAGTATAAGAATTGCAAGTTTCTTGCTATTTTGATAAAAGTAACATAAAAATTATATGACAGTGATTTGCTTTGGATTTTAATGGTTCAGTAGCTTTCTAGTTTAGGTATTTTCTATTCAGTGTTTTTTTGGTATTTTATTGATTATATTTTGTTAATGTATATCTGTGAACAGACTTACACGCGTGTATATGAACACACACATGCATGCACACACTCCTACACTCATGAACACACATATTCACTCAAGGATTTCACGGATAAAATTATAATATTGACATGAAGGTAGATCTCAATAATTCTTGAGATATAGAAAGTTAATGGTTAAGAAGACTAAATTCCATCAATACTGTTTATATATTCTATGCAAATCTAATAAAAATCACAACAAAATTTGTAAAGAAAATGACAAACTAATTCTAAAACTTACGTAGGTATGTAAAGGCCCAATAGTAGCTAGAGTAGTACTAAAAAATAAGTAACAGCCCCTACCAGATACCTGACATTTTGTAATAAATGAACAGTGCTGTGTCCTTATTTAAATAAACAGACTTCTCATTTGACTAAATCGTTTATGTCATTGTTTAATTTCTATCTCTATGTTTACAACTACCAAATTTATATCTCCAAATAGAATCTCTTCCCTGAAATCTATGGTTGAATATCAACTTCCAAGTTAATCTCTCCATGAGGATATATGTTAAGTATTCAAAGTTGACGTATTTGAAGTTTAAAGGTTGATTAGGCTTTCCAAGATATTTTCCTGCTCAATCTTCATCCTATCAATAAATGATGCCTTTATTCAACCAAAGCTTTAGTAGCATCCCTGACTCCACTGTTCTCTCAAAGAATGCATTGTTCAGCATTTGCTCATTGTCTTCAGGATTTTGCTACTTTTGCTATTTTCCATACTTGATGGTTCAAGTCATCATACTTACTCACCTGTACTTTTGTAATATCTATCTAAATTGTCTTACTGTGCCCATCTTTGTACCATAAAGCACATGGAATAATCCATTTAAAGTATGTTAGATTTTATTACGGTTCTATTCAATTTTACAAAAACCTGAGTTGAATGGAAAGCTTTTAAAATTAAACTCAAGGCCCAACTCCACCTGGCCTCCATTGTTGTGTGCTCCTCAATTCCTATTACATCACTGGGCTCTTTCATTGTATTACAGCTATATTTTGCTGAGGTTTCTTCTTTGGATACTAACTCATCTCTTATTTCAGGGCTTTAGCCAGTTCATTTGCTTTGAGCAGTCTGCTTCTAGAAATGATAGAGAGACTTCATCCCTGAACCAGTTACTATCTTGTCCTTTACCCTATTTTTTTAATTTTTCTTCAGAGAGCAAGGCACCATCTAACTATATATGTAATTATGTGTATCTATTTCTGTCTACTACTAGAAAAAGAATTGATGCATGCAAACTCCAGTGTTGATGAAGAATATTGAATATACCATAGACTCCCAATAGAATGAATGTTTCCTCATGCAGTCTTAGAAGAAATACAACCAAAATGTACCTTAGAAATTAGGACGGTGTTTTAGTCATCTAATGCTGCTATATCAGAAATACCACAGGAGGATGGCTTTAACAAAGAAAAATTTATTCTGTCACTGTCTAGTAGGCTACAAGTCCAAATTCAGGTCGTCAGCTCCAGGGGAAGGCTTTCTCTCTCTGTCTGCTCTGGAGGAATGCCCTTGTCATCAATCTTCCCTTGGTCGGGGAGCATCTCAGTGCAGGAATCTCAGACCCAAAGGACATGCTCTGCTCCAGCACTCCTTTCTTGGTGGTATGAGGCCCCCATGTCTCTCTTCTCACTTCTCTCTTTTGTATCTCAAAAGAGATCCACTTAAGACACTACCTGATCTTATAGATTTCATCAACATAACTTCTGCTAATACATTTTATTACATCATAGTGATAGGGTGTACAACACTTAGCGAAACCACATCAGATCGTAAAATGATAGGCAATCATAGAATCGGACAAGGGAATCATGACCTAGGCAAGTTGACAGATATTTTGGGGGGGGACACAATTCAATCCATGACAGCTGGTGAGACTTCAAATTGCTTACTTTGGACATGTCATCAGGAAAAACCAATTGCTAGGAAAAGGTACCATGTTTGGTAAAGTAGAGAGCCAACCAAAATGGGGGAAACCCTCAGTGAGACGGAATAACCCAATAGCTGCAACAATGGACTCAAAATACCAAAGATCATGAAGATGTTACAGGACATGGCAATCTTTCATTTTGTTATGCATAAAGTCACCGTAACTCGGAACCAACTTGATGGCAGCTAACAACAACTAGAATGCATATACTTTGACATCCTGCTTTGGTATCTGAAAAAAATATTTGTGTCCAGAAAGTATTTCTTGGATGAGTGAATGCAACTTGTGTAGATTAGATTATTAGTCACCAAATATTGACATTATTCCCCTGCTTGCCCCCCCCACACAGACCTACACTGTCTCCATGGGAGGAGTATATTTCCTGACCCATTGACACTAGTCTTGGCCATGTTACTTGGTTAATGGAATGTGGATATGAGTGTGAGTGTGGTGTTTCCCAGCCTAGTCTGTAAGAGACTTCTCCTCTGAAAGCTTGAAGTTCTACCATGAGATGAACTTGCCTCAAGTGTCTGCCGCCCCTTCAACTTGTCCAAGGAAATTAAGAGATGCATGGAAACAACCTGAACTCAAAACCTAGCTGATCTGTAGAGTTGCATGAAATACTTTTTATTACATGTCACTAAGATTTTGTGGTTGTCTTTTATGCATCATTATTGTAGTAAAATTCTGACTAATATCCCAACCCAGTGCCTTCGAGTCAATTCCATGACTAATATAGGAACATGATATGGAAGCCAAATACAGACCTAATGGTATATGAAGTATATGATTAATTCACTATACCTAGAAACAAGGGAAAGGGTTATCCTTGGTGCATCCTGAGTAGCGGGGTATTTCTCATCTCTTCCACATCAGGATTTGCCATATGACTTGCTGGGCAAATGGAATATGAGTGAAGTGAAAGATTCCACATTCAAACAGAAGAATTAAGTGCCATTTACCTGGTTCCATCCATATTCCTATGCATTTGCCATGATAGTGACTAACATAAGAGCTGCTAACCAGAAATGAAATAGGAAAGATGATAATACAGAGCAGATTTGCACTTGACTCACACCCAAGAGGTATTATAAATGAGAAATATCCCCACATTTTAAGTCAATGGAACTTGTGGATTGTCAATCAACTAGGATAGAGTTCAAGCCCAGTTCCAAGGATATAACCCAACCATTTCACCAATAACAGTAATCCCATTTGTCATGATTATTTCTGGAGCATGAATTAAACCAGATGTTGTCTAATTAGGTCAACTGTTTATTTATTCTAGAAGGGGTTCATGCACCTGTAATTATTATACAAGTTTGAACTCAGGTTTTTTTTTTTTTTTTTAACCCAGTTAACACAAATTTTAACTGATTTAGTGATAATGCAAAAAAAGTGCTGCTGCTGATGATAATGGTGATGATATACACCCGTCCCAACCCATATGTATTTTATATAATTAATACTGACAGGAGCTTGGGTGAAATTTTGACTTGCTCTACAAGCATGACTAGAAACCAGTGAGATATCACAGGTGTCTCCTATGAACAATAGGCATATTGGTTTTGACAGACCCTAAACCAAAGATGTCCCTATAATAGCTGACTTGAATATCATATTTTTAATACCATTAGGTGACCATTTATATATTTTTATAACTGGTCCTTATTAATGGTAAGATAAACGGGACATTAATAGATTTGAATATCAGTATAACAACAGAGAACTGCAAAAAATTCAAGCCAGATTCAGAAGAGGGAGTGGAACCAGGGATATCATTGCTGATGTCAGATGGATCCTGGCTGAAAGCAGAGAATACCAGAAGGATGTTTACTTGTGTTTTACTGGCTATGCAAAGGCATTCGACTATGTGTGGATCATAACAAATTATGGATAACATTGTGAAGAATGGGAATTCCAGAACACATAATTGTGTTATCAGGAACCTGTACATGGATCAAGAGGCAATTGTTCAGACAGAACATGGGGAGACTGAGTGGTTTACAGTCAAGAAAGGTGAGTGTCAGGGTTGTGTCCTTTCACCATACCTATTCAATCTCTATGCTGAGCAAATAATCTGAGGAACTGGACTGTATGAAGAAGAATGAGGTATCAGAATTGGAGGAAGACTCATTACAGCCTGCATTATGCAGATGACACAACCTCGCTTGCTGAAAGTGAAGAGGATTTGAAGCATTTACTGAGGAAAATCAAAGACTACAGCCTTCATTATGGATTACACTTCAACACAAAAAAACAAAAATCCTCACAACTGGACCAATAAGCCAAACCACGATAAACAGAGAAAAGATTGAAGTTGTCAAGGATTTCATTTTACTTGGATCCACAATCAATACCATAGCAGCAGCAATCAAGAAATCAAAAGATGCTATTTCCAGAGGCAGAGCCAAGGTGGCAGAATAGACAGGCGCTTCCAGCGAGCTCTCTTTACAACAAACACCTGAAAAAAACAAGTGAAACAAGTATATTTATGACAAGCTAGGAGCCCTGAGTATCAAAGGCAAGCTTAGAAAAAGAACTGAGGGGCAGGGGGAGGAAGAGATGGTTCAGAAGTGGAGAGGAGTTACCAGACCTGAATCATGGGGAGCCCTTAGGCCCCATTCCCAGGAGCTGCAGTGGCGGGTTGGTACTAGTGTTCGGCCACAGTTTCCTCAGGGAGAAGCAGCCAGCCATACAGCCTACTCAGACCTCTGGAATCAGAGAAGAATGGCCCTCTCAGCAAAAGCTAATTACCTGCATATATTTCACTGCACCCCCCACTCTGCCCCCCCGCGCCCCCTACTCCCAAGATGGCTTCAGTGGCTGACTTCCCTGGGCCTGCGATAGATCCTGTTGAGAGCCTAGACCTATCCTCATGGGCTTTGAGAAGGAATAAATTTGCAATTGGGGAAAAACATAATTTACCAGCTCCATTAACTGGGGAAGCTCAGGACAGAAGCAGCTCCTGATCAGACATAAACGGTCTGTGGACTTTGACAACCTTTCCCCTCTGCATGGACCTGTCTGGGCCTATTTCAGGAGAATAGGCCCCTGTTGGCAAACACCAACTCTTTCAGCTGTGTGGTGGAGAGGTGGGTGTTTGATGTTTGACATTGCTTTGCCTATTAAACAGGGTCCTCACCTACCCATATCAGGGGCCTAAAGACAGATGGCTCCACTCAGGTCACCCAGCCACCCACAAAAGGGGTCTGAGGATAACTGGTACTTCTCAGTCCTTACAACCAAAAATATTGGGTGCCCGTGGTCCGTCTGAAGAACCCACCCAACTGTACACTCTAGGGAATAGGGGCACACTTTCCTCAGAGACACTTGGAGGACGATTCTCAGCCCCCTGCCTTGTTCAGAGTATGACCATCTGCTACAACCAGATACAGGTACCTGCACCAATCACCCCTGCCCCTCTAAGGGTGTGGGACACAGCCTGCACCACACACTTGATGATCAGCTACCTAGACACCTGAGCTGAATTCATACAAGAAAACTGAATGCAATCCTAGACTGATCTACCTGATAACAGCTCTAACCATCTGGTGAGAGGACATCTGAGCTCCAAAAGTGAAAATAATCAAGTTAGCTCAGTCAAGCAACCATCCGGGCATATCAAAACAAAACAAAGCAAGAAGCTATGACACAGTAAGCAAACATAAAATAAACTAATGCAATAACTTATAGATGGCTCAAAAAAAAACAGTCAATTTCAAGTCACATAAAGAAACAGACCATAATTACCTCAACAAACTCTCAAAACCAAGAATCAAGGGATCTTCTAGATGAAAGTGCATTCCTGGAATTACCAGAGGCAGAAAACAAAACATTAATATGCAGAACCTTTCAAGACATCAAGAAGGAAATAAGGCAATGTGCAGAACAAGCCAAGGAACATACAGATAAAGCAATTGAAAAAATTAAAAAGATTATTCAGGAACATAATGAAAAATTTCATAAGCTGGAAAAATCCATAGACAGACAGCAATCAGAAATTCAGAAAATTAACAATAAAAATAAAGAAATAGACAACTCAATAGAAAGCCAGAGAAGCAGATTTGAGCAAATGGAAGGCAGAATTTCTGAACTTGAAGATAAAGCACTTGGCAGTCATATGTTTGAAGAAAAATCAGATAAAAGAATTTTTAAAAAATGAAGAAAGCTTAAGAATCATGGCAGACTGTATCAAGGGAAATAACCTACGAATGATTGGAGTATCAGAACAGGGAGGGATAACACAAAATACAGAGAAAATTGTTGAAGATTTTTTAGCAGAAAACTTCCTTGATATCATGAAAGAGGAGAAGATATCTATCCAAGATACTCATCTAACTGAACATGAGGCAGATGTCAAAAGAAAGTCTCCAAGACAGATTATACTTGAACTTGCCAAAACCAAAGATAAAGAAAGAATTTTAAGAGCAGCTAGGGATAAAGAAAAAGTCACCTAGAAAGGAGAGCCAATAAGAATAAGCTTGGACTACTAGGCAGAAACCACACAGGCAAGAAGGCAATGGGATGACATATAAAAAGTTGAAGGAAAAAATTGCCAGCCAAGAATCATATATCCAGCAAAAATGTCTCTCAAATATAAAGGTGAAATTAAGACATTTCCAGGTAAACAGAAGTTTAGAGAATTCATAAAAACCAACGCAAAACTACAAGAAACACTAAAGGGAGTTCTTTGGCTAGAAAATTGATAATATCAGGTATCAACCCAAGACTAGAACACTGGGCAGAGCAACCAGAAGTCAACCCAGATAGGGAAATCCAAAAAAACAAAGCAAGATTATTAAAAAAAAAAAAACCCTCAAAACAGGGTAACAGCAATGTTATCATAGAAAAGAAGACAACATTAGAATAATAAAGAGGGAGTAAGAAATGTTATCATACACCTTCCATATGGAGTGGAAAATACGGCAATACAAAGAAATAAAAGTTACATTTAAATTTAGAAAAATAGGGGTAAATAATAAGGTAACCACAAAGGAGACAAGCTACCCTACTCATTAAAAAAAAAAAAAAAAAATAGAGACTCAGCAGAAACAAAATCAACAACAACAGATATGAGGAAAGGACAATATATAAAGAAAATCTACTCAGCACATAAAATCAAGTGAGAAAAAGAAACTGTCAATACACAAAAAAAGACATCAAAATGATAGCACTAAATTCACACCTATCCGTAATTACTCTGAATGTAAATGGACTAAATGCACCAATAAAGAGTCAGAGAGTCTCAGACTGGATAAAGAAACACGATCTGTCTATATGCTGCCTACAAGAGACACACCTTAGACTTAGAGACACAAACTAAAACTCAAAGGATGGAAAAAAATATATCAAGCAAACAATAAGCAAAAAAGAGCAGGAGTAGCAATATTAATTTCTGACAAAATAGGCTTTAAAGTTAAATCCATCAGAAAAGATAAGGAAGGACACTATATAATGATTAAAGGGACAATACACCAAGAAGCTATAACCATATTAAATATTTACACACCCAATGACAGGGCTGCAAGATACATAAAACAAACTCTATCAGCATTGAATAGTGAGATAGATAGCTCCACAATAATACTGGGATACTTCAACACACCACTTTCGCTGAAGAACAGGATATCCAGAAAGAAGCTCAGTAAAGACACGGAAGATCTAAATGCCACAATCAACTAACATGACCTCATAGACATATACAGAACACTCCACCCAACAGCAACCAACTAAACTTTCTTTTCTAGTGCACATGGAACATTCTATAGAATAGACCACATATTAGGTCATAAAGCAAGCCTTAGCAGAATCCAAAACACTGAAATATTACAAAGCATTTTCTCTGACCAGAAGGCCATAAAAGTGGAAATCAATAACAGGAAAAGCAGGAAAAAGAAATCAAACACTAACTAAACAATACCCTGCTCAAAAAAGATTGGATTATAGAAGACATTAAAAAAAAAAAATAAGGATGGAATAAAGAAATTCATAGAATCCAATAAGATGAAAACACTTCCTAACAGAACCCTTGAGACACAGCAAAAGCGGTGCTCAGAGGCCAATTTATATCAATAAATGCACACATACAAAAAGAAAAAATGGCCAAAATGAAAGAATTATCTCTACAACTTGAAGAAATAGAAACAGAGCAACAAAAAAAAACTCACAGACACTAGAAGAAAACAAATAATAAAAATTAGAGCAGACCTAAATGAAATAGAAAACAGAAAAACAATTGAAAGAATTAATAAGACCAAAAGCTAGTTTTTTTGAAAAAAATCAACAAAATTGATAAACTACTGGCCAAACTGACAAAAGAAAAACAGGAGAGGAACCAAATAACCCGAATAAGAAATGAGATGGGCGATATTACAACACACCCAACTGAAATTAAAAGAATCATATCAGATTACTCTGAAAAATTGTACTCTAACAATTTGAAAACCTAGAAGAAATGGATGAATTCCTAGAAACACATTACCTACTTAAACTAACACAAACAGAGGTAGTACAACTAAATAGAGCCATAACAAAAGACGAAGCGAAAAGGGTAATCAAAAAACTGCCCCCCCCCCCCCGCAAAAAAAGCTCTGGCCCGGACAGTTTCACTGAAGAGTTCTACCAAACTTTCAGAGAAGGGATAACACCACTACTACTACAGGTATTTCAGAGAACAGAAAAGGACAGAATACTCCCAAACTCATTCTATGAAGCCACCATATCCCTGATACCAAAACCACATAAAGACATCACACACACACAAAAAATTACAGACCTATATCCCTCATGAACTTAGATGCCAAAATCCTCAACAAAACTCTAGCCAATAGAGTTCAACAACATATAAAAAAAAAATAATTCACCATGACCAAGTGGGATTCATACCACGTATACAGGAATGTTTCAACATTAGAAAAACCATTAATGTAATCCATCATATAAATAAAACAAAAGACAAGAATCACATGATTTCATCAATTGATGCAGAAAAGGCATTTGACAAAGTTCAACACCATTCATGACAAAAACTCTCAGCAAAATAGGAATACAAGGAAAATTCCTCAACATAATAAAGGGCATTGATACAAAACCGACAGCCAACATCATCCTAAATGGAGAGAGCCTGAAAGTATTCCCCTTGAGATAGGGAACCAGACAAGGATGCCCTTTATCACCACTCTTATTGAACACTGTGCTGGAGGTCCTACCCATAGCAATTAGGCTAAATAAAGACATAAAGGGCATCCAGATTGGCAAGGAAAAAGTAAAAGTATCTCTATTTGCAGATGACATGATCTTATACAGAGAAAACCCTAAGGAATCCTCCAGAAAACTACTGAAACTAATAGAAGAGTTCAGCAGAGTATCAGGATACAAGACAAACATACAAAAATCAGTTGGATTCCTCTACACCAACAAAAAGAACATCAAAGAGGAAATCACCAAATCAATGCCATTTACAATAGCCCCGAAGAAGATAAAATACTTAGGAATACATCTTACCAGAGATGTAAAATACCTAAACATAGAAAACTAGAAGACACTACTGCAAGAAACCAAAAGAGACCTACCTATGTGGAAAAACATACGTTGCTCATGGATAGGAAGACTTAACATTATAAAAATGTCTATTCTACCAAAGGCAATTTATAGATTTAATGCAATTCCGAGCCAAATTCCAACTTTTTAAAAATAATTTGTATTGTGCTTTAAGTGAAAGTTTACAAATCAAGTCAGTCTCTCACATATAAACTTATAATACACGCCTTACTACACAATGAGACAGCCCGCTCCCTCCTTCCAGTCTCTTTTTTGGTGACCATTTTGTAAGCTTCTAACCGTCCCATCTTCCCTCCAAACAGGAGATGCCAACATAGTCTCAGGTGTCCACCTGATACAAGTAGCTCACTCCTCATCATCTCTCTCTCCAATCCATTGTCCAGTCCAATCCATGTCTAAAGAGTCCAATGACATTTTTTAATGATAAGTAAAGCATTACTGGAAAAGAAGAATAAAGTGGGAGGCCTCACTCTACCTGATTTTAGAACATATTATACTGCCACAGTAGTCAAAACAGCCTGGTACTCCTACAACAACAGATTCATAGACCACTGGAACAGATTTGAGAATCCAGACATAAATCCATCCACATATGAGCAGTTGATATTTGACTAAGGCACCAAAACAGTTAAATAGGGAAAAGACAGTTTTTTTTTTTTTAACAAATGATGCTGGCATAACTGGATATCCATCTGCAAAAAAAATCAAACAAGACCCATACCTCACCCCATGCACAAAAACAAACTCAAAATGGATCAAAGACCTAAATATAAAATCTAAAATGATAAAGATCATGGAAGAAAAAATAGGGACACTGTTCGGAGCCCTAATACATGGCATAAAGAGTATATGAAACATTATTAATAATGCAGAAGAAAAACCAGGTAACTGGGCGCTCCTAAAAATCAAACACCTATGCTCATCCAAAGACTTCACCAAAAGAGTTAAAAGATTACCCAGACTGAGGAAAAGTTTTTAGGTATGACATTTCCAATCAGTGCCTGAGCCCTAGAATCTACATGATACTGCAAAAATTCAACTACAAAAAGACAAATAACACAATTAAAAAATTGTCAAAAGATATGAACAGACACCTCACTAAAGAAGACATTCAGGTAGCTAACAGATACATGAGGAAATATTCATGGTCGTTAGCCATTAGAGAAATGCAGATCAAAACTACAATGACATTTCATCTCACTCCAACAAGGCTGGCATTAATCCAAAAAACACAAAACAAGAAATGTTGGGGAAGTTGTGGAGAGATTGGAACACTTACACACGGTTGGTGGGAATGTAAAATGGTACAAGCACTTTTGAAATCAATTTGGCGCTTCCTTAAAAAGCTACAAATAGAACTACCATAAGATCCAGCAATCCCACTCCTTGGAATATATCCTAGAGAAATAAGAACTTTTACAGGAACAGATATATGCACCCTTATGTTCATTGCAGCACTGTTTAGAATAGCAAAAAGATGGAAGCAACCAAGGTGCCCATCAATGAATGAATGAATAAATAAACTATGGTATATTCACATGACAGAATACTGCGCATTGATAAAGAACAGTGATGAATCTGTGAAACATTTCATAACATGGAGGAACCTGGAAGGCATTATGTTGAGTGAAATTAGTTACAACAGAATAAGTATTGTATAAGACCACTACTATAAGAACTAAGAAATAGTTTAAACAGAGAAGAAAATATTCTTTGATGGTTAAGAGAGATGGGAGGGAGGGAAGGAGAGGGATATTCACTAATTAGGTAGTAGATAAGAACTACTTTAGGTGATGGGAAAGACAACACACAATACAGGGGAGGTCAGCACAACTGGACTAAACCAAAAGCAAAGAAGTTTCCTGAATAAACTGAACGCTTCGAAAGCCAGAGTAGCCAGGGCAGGGGTTTGGGGACCATAGTTTCAAGGGAAATCTAAGTCAATTGGCATTATAAAATCTATTAAGAAAGCATTCTGCATCCCACTTTGGAGATTGGCATCTGGAGTCTTCGGCCCTAGCAAGCGGCCATCTAAGATGCATCAATTGGTCTCAGTCCACCTGGATCAAAGGAGAATGTAGAACACCAAGGACACAAGGTCATTAAGAGCCCAAGAGACAGAAAGGGCCACATAAACCAGAGACTACATCAGCCTGAGACCAGAAGAACTAGATGGTGCCCAGCTACAACTGATGACTGCCCTGACAGGGAACACAGAGAACCCCTGAGGGAGCAGGAGAGCAGTGGGATGCAGACTCCAAATTCTCGTAAAAAGACCAGACTTAATGGTCTGACTGAGACTAGAAGGACCCTGGTGGTCATGGCCCCCAGACCTTCTGTTGGCCCAGGACAAGAACCAACTCTTCAGACAGGGATTAGACTGGACAATAGGTTGGAGAGGGATGCTGGTGAGGAGTGAGCTTCTTGGATCAGGTGGACACTTGAGACTGTGTTGGCATCTCCTGTCTGGAGGGAAGAGGAGAGGGTAGAGAGGGTTAGAAGCTGGAGGAATGGACATGAAAAGAGAGAGTGGAGGGAGGGAGTAGGCTGTCTCATTCGGGGAAGAGCAATTGGGAGTATGTAACAAGGTGTATATAAGTTTTTGTGTGAGAGACTGACTTGATTTGTAAACTTTTGCTTAAAGCACAACAAAAATTAAAAAAAAAAAAAGAAAGAAATCAAAAGACACATTGCATTGGGCAAATCTGCTGCAAAGGACTTCTTTAAAGTGTTGAAAAGCAACTATGTCACCTTGAAGACTAAGGTGTGCCTGACCCAAGGCATTGTGTTTTCAATCGCCCAATATGCATGTGAAAACTGGACAATGAATAAGGAAGACCAAAAAAGAATTGACGCCTTTGAATTGTGGCGTTGGCAAAGAATATTGAATGCACTGCCAAGAGAAGGAACAAATCTGTCTTGGAAGAAGTACAACCAGAATGCTCCTTAGAAGCAAGGATGGCGAGACTGTGTCTTACATACTTTGGACATGTTGTCAGGAAAGATCAGCTCCTGGAGAAGGACATCATGCTTGGTAAAGTACAGGATCAGCGGAAAAAAAAGAAGACCCTCAAAGAGAGAGATTGACACAGTGGGTGCGACAATGGGCTCCAGGATAGTAATGATTTTAAGAATGGTACAGGACCAGGCAGTGTTTTGTCCTGTGATACATAGGTTGGCTATGAGTCAGAACAGACTTGATGGCACCTAACAACAACAATCAATTTGAAAATGATACCTTCAGTTTTTTTTTACTCCAATTTACTGAACGCTCTGTAATTCTGGTTGACTCATAGTGCCACAGTATTTCAAATTTATTTTCCTAACTTTTTTCAGATTCTTCGAAATCATCCTACTGAGTGATTTGGATAACTTTTATATACAACTTCCATCAACCTAGTTGCATGGTACATTCAAATATTAACAAAAAAAAAATTAGTCAACCCATTTATTTAAGTCTGATTAGAGCCACTTCATTTCTCACAAAAAGATTTAATAAATATAGAATTATTTTACAAATAGTTGTGTTGACATTTGTAAACATATTCCATTTTCTCATGCTGTACTTGAGTCATATTAAGCCCTGATATCCTCCTTCCTTTTGGGAATGTGAGAGTGGAGAGGCAATTAAGAATAATCCACAGCTGGCTCCAGTCAGGCATCTCCTTTCCATGAACCCTTTCTTTATGATAAAAATCTCACATGAGATGATTCTAGATGATGTAATTATCAAGGAAGAGTAAAATTCCCATGTTTCCATATGAGGTTTCATTTCACTGAGAATTAAGTTACCTTGATTAGTGTTTATTTTCCTCGTGCCACACACAAGCAGTTGCACCTAGAAGATATTGCTTGTTTAAGATATTTCTGTTCATTTGTTTAACTTTAAGAGTCTTCTTTGGGGCCCAGTCAAGACAGCCAAATTGCATTTGGTTCTTTTTCTGGTCTTTAGGAGCCAATGATGTAACCACCAGGAAGGTAAGTAGCTATAAAAATGAATGTTTCTGCACAAATGAGTTCAAATGCATGACTGCAGGACATCCGGAATGTTCTGGATGAAATATGATGAATATGTTGTTGCTTCTAAGATTTTGTGGAAACTCTGGTGACATAGTGGTTAAGTGCTATGGCTGCTAACCAAAGGGTCAGCAGTTTGAATCTGCCAGGCGCTCCTTGGAAACTCTATGGGGCAGTTCTACTCTGTCCTTTAGGGTCGCCATGAGTAGGAATCACCTCGACGGCACTGGGTTTGGTTTGGTTTTTTGGTTCTAAGATTTTGCAGGTAAGGATAAATTTTCTTAATCTTTTTATTCCCATAAATGATTGTCTAATCAAATATACATTATTCTATTTTAAACACCATTGTAGAAGCAACCTTCTGTATGTTCCTGCTATGAACATATTTTACATTTTGTTTGATTATTACTGTTCTAGTCCTACCCTTCTGAGAACCAATCCTTTTGAAATCCTCACCTGCTCTTCATATTAGGTTTCTAACTTACTCTTCTTACATTAATAACAAAATATTAATATCTACATTTATAAATTTATCACTTCAACATGACAGTTAAATTATCTAGCCTGATGTATGGATTCAATAGATAATAAGTAACATATTTATATTTTCTTACTATTTTAAATAACTTTCGCATGCCATGTGAGGCAGGCAGTGCAGGAATTATCTATATTTTAATTTCAAGAAGGTAAATTTGCTTACTTAGATGCATACCCCCAATAGCATATAAACACTGAAATTCAACCTAGCGTTTGTGAATTCACAATGAAACTGAAAGGGAAACAAAAAGAGGTAGCATAGAAAGAAAGAAGACGGGAAGGAAGGAAACGTATCTGAGCAAACTGTCTAGAAGCTTGGAGTGAGTAAAGAAGGCAGGTAGAAGAAATAGCAATATTTGTTAGTATTGGCTTTGTTTCATCCATTGTCAGAAGTAAGTTTCATACGTATGTATATATATATGTATATATATATATATGTATATATATATATATGTATATTCTTTCCAGATGAGGGTCATCATCCCATTTTGTGGGTGAGTAAATCAAGGCTACGGAAAGTAAAGAAGCATACTTAAAGTCATCAGCCAATTAAGGGCAGAGTGGGATTACAAATACAAATCTGCGTAATTAAAAAGCCAACATTGTATCAATGATATTTCCCTTAACGTTATAATGGCTCCCACTTTATACTTACAATGTAAGCATTGCTGGACAGTATAAAATACCTATTTGATTCCTGAGTTTCCTATACAAAAAAGTAATGATGAAAGTGGTGAGAAATTTAAAGTATTGAACACTACAAACACTCTGGGCTGTACCATACATAATACGACATGAACAATTGACTTCGTTGTCCAAAAGTAAAAGATAAGAAATATTAGACAGTAAAGATAATTTAAATCTATTAGCCAGCAAAACATGTGAAAATAGTAGCCCAACCACTCCTGACTGTCTACTGTGTTAGTATCATAATCACTATTCAGAGACTGATGCTGAGTTTGTGCCATTGAGAACGGGTGAAAACAGGAGCACCAACTGGTCTCAAAGGCATTTAAACCCCTACTGAGAACTGGAGCTAATCATTTGATCTTACTTATTTGGAATTTATTATAATTTTTGATCAATTTACATTTAAAATTTTAAACATTACATAATTCTCTTTGACATATTTCATGCACTAAATACATAGCTGGAATATAAGCTTATCAATTTATCTGACTTACTACAAGAAAGGAATCCTGGTGATGTAGCGGATTCCAACCTGGCTGCTAACCAAAAGGCCGACAGTTCAAATCCACCAGCCACTCCTTGGAAGCCCTTATGGGGCAGCTCTCCTCTGTCCTACAGAGTCGGTATGAGTTGGAATCAACTTGATGACAACAGGTTTGGTTTAGTTTTTTTTAACACAAGAAAAATCTAAATGTTAACATCATTTTTGGTGAATTTATATTTTGAAATTAAAAAGAAATGTATATATCTAAAAAAAGCATAGATAGATTGTAACCTGTTTCACAAATGTTGAAATTAAGTTTTATAGTCAGTAAGTATTGCCGATATACAGCTAGTCAATGAAGGAAGTAAAACCCAGGTAATTGAAACTTGATTCTAAATCCCATTCTGTCTCCACAAAAATGTAATTACTTTTTAATCATGCCTGAACTCTGAGTGGACAAGAATATAATAAAAGAAAAAAACAACAGCAAATAAAATGAAACACTGTTTTAAGTGTTAAGGTAGAGAAATAAGAAAGACATTTAAAAGTAAATAACAAGGCTTCAACAACAGGTAAAGAGCACAATAAGGCAGTAAACATGTTGAGTCGACAATAGTGACCATAGTGCTATAAAAAATATATATATATAGGATGTTAAAAAAAAAAAAAAAGACTTCACAGGGACACACAGTGATCAGTATCACATAAAATGGTGGTGGGACTAGAACTTGGGTTTACAGCACTGTGAAGATTTTCACAGCTATTTAGGAAGTGGTAAAGCATTTAGAATGGGAAGAGTTGTGAGCAAAGCTATGTTTATGTAATGATTTAAGCATTTTTTCTACAGCATGGGACTTGTAAAATGATTTATTGCATTAAAATAACACTTGAATGACATGGACAACTAGTTTAATTCCAATAAATCAGAAATTGCAATACCTGCTAAAGGGAAAAGCTGCTGGATGCACATTTTGAAGCATCTAGCTATTTTATTTCGGTGTCAAGATGCTCCTCTCTTTTACATAACGCTGGTAACCTCTGCTGCACTTATTTTTTATTCTTTGTTTTCTGTTTGTATCTGTCATGACAATAGGTATCTATTGACTTATTCTGCTGTTTAATGTGTTTTTATTTGTTTTTGTCTTTTTTAACCATCCGAATTATTACATTAAACATTTACCTACAAGTACACCTATAGTTATGGAACATATTTGTTGTTGAAACTTTCATGTCAAAATATTTTTTGATTCAGTATTCTCTAGCCACAATAGTCCCTCCAACTCTTTAAACCATTGGAACATCACTTTATAATTTGAAATGTAATGATATACACATTATTACACACCTGATTGTTGTCTTAAGCCACATAAAAAAAAAACATAGTGGTGAAAAATTTATATAGAGACGATGATTTGATGAAATAGTGGTTTGCCTAATAATAAAACTTAACATTTTTATAAGATTTTTCACTGTAATTTTCAAGGAGAGATTTGGAGCCAATTCTTGAACAATGCTCTTGGCAGGCTGAAGAATTTTTACCTTAATAGAAGGTGAAGAGCAGTGGCAAATATTGAGACAAAGCTGTCTTTCTTCCTGTGCTGAGATGAAGGTCCGTGTTGCTGTGTGGAACTGCATCAGGTAGAGAATTTCTAAAGGGAGCCAAGACCCACTATGCAATTTCTTCATCCTTAGAGTTAAATAACCGTAAGAATATTTCCTATACTTCAATTTATTCTTGAACACTGAGTGAATGGTCAAAAAAATGAATGACATTGGGTAATATTTGTGAGAAACCTACGTGTAGAATGTTCATTATATGTACACAGAACTCTGGGTATATGGAGCAAGAAAAATATCTACAAAAAATATGAATTAATCAAGAGAATTAGATTCCGGCAACCAACACAGAACCAATATGCACTTATGTCTTTAGTGATGTTCAATATCCAATGCCTTTATTTTTAACTGACTTGCTTACAGAGCTGTGTTTTGTTCTAGAGATCAGTGTTATGAAGGCAAGTGGGACTTGCTGAGGCACCGCAAATGACGTCAGTGTGATTGTGTGTATCCAACTGGGGATCCGTCACCAACACTGCTGGGAAACTATTGGTAAGGAAGCACTTTTATTCAACCTGTTTCTGACTAAAAGAGCCAGTCCCCAAAATATACTAAAAGGTGGATGTCATGGATTGTATTATGTCCCCCCCAAAATGTGTGTATCAAGGTGGTGAGGCCATGATTCCCAGTGTTCTGTAGCTGTCCTCCATTTTGTGATTGTAATTTTATGTTAAAGAGGATTAGGGTGGGATTGTAACAAAAACATTACTAACAATGTACAAGTACCCAAAGAGAAATTAGATAACTCCTAAAAATCAAACACTTATGCTCATCCAAAGTCTTCACCAGGAGAGTAAACTGAGTACCTACAGACTGGGAAACAGTTTTTAGCTATAACATTTCTGATCAGCATCTGAACTCTAAAATCTACATGATATTGCAAAAACTCAATAACAAAAAGACAAATAATCCATTTAAAAAATGGGCAAAGGATAGGAATAGGCACTTCAACGAAGAAGACATTCAGGCAGGTAACAGATACATGAGGAAATGCTCACAATCATTAGCCATTAGAGAAATGTAAATCAAAACTACAATGAGATACCATCTCACTCCAGCAAGGCTGCCATTAATCCCAAATCACAAAATAATAAATGTTGGAGAGGTTGTAGAGAGCCTGGAACACTTATTCACTGCTGGTGGGAATTTAAAATGGTGCAGCCACTTTGAAAATCAATCTGGCACTTCCTTAAAAAGGTAGAAATAGAACTACCATAGGATATGGCAATCCCACTCCTTGGAATATATCTTAGAGAAATAAGAGCCTTTATATGAACAGATATATGCAAAACCATGTTCATTGCCGCACTGTTTACAATAGCAGAAAGATGGAAGTAACCAAGGTGCCCATCAACAGATGAATGGATAAATAAATTGTGGTACATTCACACGATGGAATACTTCACACAGATCAAGAACAATGATGAATCCGTGAAATATTTCATAGCTTGGAGGAATCTGGAGGGCATTATGCTGAGTGAAATTAGTCAGTTGCAAAAGGACGAATATTGTATGAGACCACTATTATAAGAACTCAAGAAATAGTTTAAACAGAGAAGAAAATATTCTTTGATGGTTATGAGGGTGGGGAGAAAGGGAGGGACAAGGATATTTGCAAATTAGATAGTAGACAAGAACTATTTTAGGTGAAGCGAAAGACAACATACAATAAAGGAGAGGTCAGCATAACTGGACTAAACCAAAAGCAGTTTCCTGAATAAACCAAATGCTCCGAAGGCCAGAGTAGCAGGGGCAGCAGTTGGGGGACCATGTTTTCAGGGGACATCTAGGTCAATTGGCATAATAAAATCTATTAAGAAAACATTCTGCATCCCACTTTGGTGAGTGGCATCTGCAGTCTTAAAAACACTATCAAGCGGCCATCTAAGATGCATCCATTGGTCTCAACCCAGCTGGAGCAAAGGAGAATGAAGAACACCAAAGATACAAGGTAATTATGGGTCCAAAAGACAGATATGGCCACGTAAATCCAAGACTACATCAGCCTGAGACCGGAAGAACTAGATGGTGCCCGTCTACAACCGAAGACTGCCCCGACAGGGAACGAAACAGAGCATCCCTGACGGAGCACGAGAACAGTGAGATGCAGACCTCAAAGTCTCATAAAAAAATCAGACTTAATGATCTGACTGAGACTAGAGGAACCCTGGAGGTCACGGTCCCCAGACCTTCTGTTGGCCCAAGACTGGAACCATTCCCAAAGCCAACTCTTCAGACAGGGATTGGACTGGATTATAGGATAGAATATGATAGTGGTGAGGAGTGACCTTCTGGTCTCAAGTGGACACATAAGACTATGTGGGCAGCTCCCGTTTGGAGGGGAGATGAGAAGGAAGAGAGGGACAGAAAGTGGCTGAATGGACACGGGGAATACAGGGCTGAGAGAAGGAGTGTGCTGTCTCATTAGTGGGAGAGGAACTAGGAGCACATAGCAAGCTGTATACAAATTTTTGTATGAGAGATTGACTTGATTTGTAAAGTTTCACTTAAAGCACACACACACAAAAGATGCAAAGAATACACAGATTCACAGTACCAAAAGAAATGGTCGACTCTCAGTTGCTTCATGAGGTGGCATATGATGAAGAACTGGTAGTAGTGAAGCAAGAAGTCCAAGCTACACTGAAGGCACTGGCGAAAAACAAGGCTCCAGGAGCTGACAGAACACCCACTGAGTTGTTTCAACAAACAGATGCAGCCCTGTACATGCCCACTCCACTATGCAAAGAAATTTGGAAGCTAGCTACCTGGCCAACAGACTGCAAGAGATGCATGTTTGTGTCCATTCCAAAGAAAAGCGATCCAACTGATTGTGGAAGTTATCAAATGTAAATCATAGTATTAGTAAATATGGTAAACAAACAGACAAACTATCTACTCCACAGTGAATATGACATTCTATCCCCAGGAGATCTAGTGAGTTTATGATGTTGTTGTTAGGTGCTGTTGAGTCAGTTCCAACACATAGTGACCCTGTGTACAACAGAATGGAACAGTGCCCAGCCCTGGGCCTTTCTCATTGCAATGTTTGAGCCCACTGTTGCGGCCACCGTCTCAATCTGTCTCATTGAGGATCTTTGTCTTTTTCACTGACCCTCTACTTTACCAAGCACGATGTCTTTTTCCAGGGACTGATTCCTCCTGATAATATGTCCAGAGGACGTGAGACCAAGTCTTGCCACCCACCTTTCTAAGGAGCATTCTGGCTGTACTTCTTCCAAGACAGGTGTGTTCATTCTTCTAGTAGTCCTTGGTATATTCATTATTCTTCACCAACAACATAATTCAAGTTTCAGTTCTTTTGTCTCCCTTATTCATTGTCCAGCTTTAGCTGCACATGAGGCGACTGAAAATATCATGGCTTGGTTCAGGCACACCTTAGTCCTCAAAGTGACATCTTCGATTTTTAACACTTTAAAGAGGTCTTTTGTAGCAGATTTGCCCAATAAAATATGTCATTTGATTTCTCGAAGTGTGCTTCCATGGGTGTTGATTGTGGATCCAAGTAAAATGAAATCCTTGGCGACTTCAGTATTTTCTCTGTTTATTGTGATTTTTTTATTGTTCCAGTTGTGAGGATTTTTGTTTTCTTTATGTTGAAGTGTAATCCATACTGAAGGCTGAAGTCTTTGATCCTCATCAGTAAGTGCTTCAAGTCCTCTTCACTTTCAGTAAGCAAGGTTGTGTCATCTGCATGTCTAGGCTGTTAATGAGTCTTCCTCCAATCCTGGTGCCCCTTCTTCTTCATAGAGTCCAGCTTCTTGGACTGTATGGATTATATGTTTTTTTAAAGACACTGAGTTTTTGGTAATTTACTATGGCAGCCCTAGAAAATGAATACAGAGCCCTTCACCAAGGACAAGTCAAGTTAGCACCAAAAATGCTCCTGTAAGGGTAGCCACGTAACATGAGACATGGCAGTTTTTAAAAAGTATGAAGTAAAACTTTCAGCTTTGACAAAGAAAGGGCTCCTCTAAGTCCAAGTTCTAAGTCCATTGCTATTGGGTCAATTCTATCTCACAGCGACCCTAAAGGACAGAGTAGAATTGACCCATAGGGTTTCCAAGGAGTGGCTGGTAGATTCGAACTGCTTGAATAAGTATTGTGAAAAAATACAACCCTGACACACAACTTTTCTGAGCTTAGTATTAAAACAAAACAAAAAAAAAGGCGCTATTGAGTGGATTCTCACTCATAGGGACCCTACAGGACAGAGTAGAGCTTCCCCACAGGGTTTCCAAGGAGCGACTGGTAGATTCAAACTGCAGACCTTTTGGTAGCAGCCAAATGCATAACCACTGCACCACCAGTGGCTTTCAAATCAGCTATAGGCTGATGATCTCCAAATTCTTAGAACCCAGAAAACTACTCTACCTCAGAGTGGTATCCACAGCTGGGAACTGTTCTCCACACTTGGATGACCTCAGACATCCAAATCTAACATGTACAGAAAAAAATCTTTTGGTCATTTTCTCAAGCTTGTTCCTCCATGGTTTTCCACATGGTAGAGAATGGCTCTGGTGACCATGCGCTCATGGTAGCCTGAATTCTAGAAGTCACCTTTGATTCTCCATTCCCCTCATCCCATACGTCTGATCGACCAGCAATTCTTGGCAGCTCAAGCTCCAAAGTACACCTCAAGCCTGCCCACTGTTCCCACCTGCACTACCACCATCACTCCTCACCCTGACCACTGCAGAAGCATCCTGACCGGTCCTCTGTATTTGCTGTCTTCAAGTTCTCCTGGGCTACAGTTAATTCCTGGGACACATTCTTTCTCAAGACCATTGAACAATAGAAGGAGAAGGGCATTTAGTTGTATGCTACCTCCTCCGCTTGAGCTGCATGCCCCTCAGAAATCACTTTTCAGTGTGCAGTCTATAATGTCTCTATCCCAATTTCCTGTCTTTGGCCGCACTGCTTTGGTAGCGTGCATGCATATGTGCTTCAGGGGTCATGTAGGCAGATGCTTGGAGGAATTTTTCTTAGTACAATCATGGTTGTGTGCCATCAAGAGATTCTGACTCATATCAACCCTGTATGACAACTTAGAACTGCCTCACAAGGTTTCCTAGGTTGCAGTCTTTATGGCGCAGCCCTGGTGGCACCATGGTTAAGAGCTCGGCTGCTAACCAAAGGGTGGACAGTTCGAATCCACCAGTTGGTTATTTGCAGAAAGACATGGCAGTCTGCTTCTGTAAAGACTTATAGTCTTAGAAACCCTATGGGGCAGTTCTACTATGCCCTGTAGGGTCACTATGAGTTGGAATTGATTCAATAGCAACTGGTTTGGATTTTGTTTGGTTAGAATCTTTATGGGAGCCCATCTCCAGATCTTTTCAACCCCTGAGCTGGTGGGTTCCAACGGCCCACCTTTCAGTTACCCAAGCACTTAACCGTTGCACCTCCAATACTTAACTCTGCACGCGAGGGGGCCCTCTCCTGACGTCTCCCGTCTCCTCACCCCGCACACCTTGGCGTTGTCCTTGCTTCTAGACCCCACCCTCCCCTCTGGAGGCCCAACCCCCCCACGCCCGCCCCACACCCGGGCCGCTGGGCGGGGCCGGCAGCCATGTTCCTCGCAGTCCAGCCAGTTACTCCCGGAAGCGCCCGGACGGGTGGTGATGGGCCCGGGCCGGTGGCGCACCTTATAGCGGACGGTGTTCCTGCTGCTTTCCGTGCCGTGGTTTCTGAAAGGTAGGAAACTCCGGCAGGTGGGTGGAGGGACCCGCTCCCAGACTGAACAAGCCCGGCCCCTCGAAGGTGTGGAGGGAAGGCGCCAGGAGGGTGGTTTCCAGTGCCAGCATCCCCTGGGCTCCAGAGGTTGGGGAGTCCGGACGTTGGGTTAGCAGCTGGCATCGCCCCCTCCGGCGTACCCCGTCCCGAGTGATCCCCTGGGGCGGACGCGGTGCGGGGCCGGGCGGACGCAGCCACTCTAGGGGCTGGGAGAGGGAGCCTCTGGCCCGGGAGACTCAGCTGGTCTGCGAAATTTCATCCCCATGGATTTGCTGCGGGGGGGGGGGGGGGTCCAGCCGCGGGATCCAGCTGCGGAGTGCCCTCGGGCCTGGGGACTTGAAGGGCTTGGGGAGAAAGGCCGTGTCCAGGGCTGCGCCCAGGTCCCTCCTCTGCCCGGGGCGCCCCCCTCCTCGCCCCCCACCTGCTCCCTGTGCCAGGGGGGGAAACCAAGGCCCAGAGTTCGCCCGGGGGGGTGAGACTCCAGACTGAGGACGGGGCACTCGCCCCCGTTCGTCGTCCCACCCCCACCAGACTCCGTAGGGTGCCAGGGGCGGGGAGAGAGCGATCCCCCGCCCAAGGCCCCGCTGCCCCTTACTGTTTTGGGTGCTGTGCCTGGGAGGCTGAGGCACCCCGCGCCCGCGCCCGCGCCCGTGCCGGCTGGTCTACTCTCGGGGCTGGGGCGTCGGCGCGGCCCCGGCCCCACCTGGAAAGGAAGGGGTCCTGGGAATCTGTGGAGCAGCGCGGGGATCCTACTCCTTGTGGAAGCAGCAGCGATTCAGTGTCTGTTAACAGTGTGGATGCCGGGTCCCGCTCCCCCTCTGGGTGGCGGGGGTGGGGTAGGAGGAAGGGGTCCTGAGCGCCCATGTTGTTTGTTAACTTAAACGTTTGTGCGGCGCTGTGTAGCGGTAGCTGTGGACGCGGTCTCTGGTGCTGAGGGGATTTGAGGGTTCCTCAAACTGGTGGGATTTGGAGCCTCTACCCTGGTGGCAGTGGGTTCAGTGGGTTACCCTGGTGGCGTAGTGGTTAAGTGCTAAGGCTGCTAGCCAAAAGGTTGGCAGTTTGAATCCACCAGGCGCTCCTTGGAAACTCTGTGGGGCAGTTCTACTCTGTCCTATAGGGTCGCTATGAGTCAGAATTGACTCGATGGCAACAGGTGTGGTTTTTTTTTTTAGGTTGGAGATTAGGTGTCTCTCGGGCTGACATTTGAAGGTCTGGAGCTGACGGTTTATGAGGGTTTGTTAGGTTTTTAAGCGCTCCGGCCATGGGCACCAACCCGATCTTCCAGCCCCTGCGGACGGACCGCCCCCCCCGGGGGGGGATTGGCTGCTCTGGGACCCTGAGCCCAGAGAGCGGTGAGAAGCTGACAAACGTGAGTGATGCCCTGCAGGCTCCAGTCGGCGGGGCAGCCCTGCTCACACGGTCTCAATACGGGTAGTCGGCTTCGTGCCTGGGGGGTGGTTTCCGAATGTTTCCTCGTGGCCCCCCCCCCCCGTGCGGGGCGACAACTCTCCCCTGGGCGGGGACCTAGTAGAGGCCTGCAGGGCATCAGGGTGTGGAGGGGCAGAGCTTGGGCGGGAAGGGCGCGGCCCTGCAGGTTCCTGTACATGACCACGGCAGGGGGCTGCGGGTCCTGAAGGCTGGGCCTGGTCGAGGACCCACTAGGTCTCGCAGACGGAGTGGGTTAGGATAATCATAGCATTAATGGGAGTATTGAGAGAGCGCCCTGGGGCGTTGGGTCCCTCTGGAAGAAAAGCTTCTGCTGTCGCCACTGGAGCGGTACCCAGGTCGTCCCGGCTTAGGTCCAGGAGGTTCCCATGCTCGGAGGGTCTGGTGGGCAGAACAGAACCGGCGGTGCGCACGCCCTCTCGCGGCCTTGCGCCCAATCGCTGAGGTTCAGTGTCAGGTGATTCTAAGCCATGGTTTTGGAACTCAATAGTGAAGCAGAGCAAATAAATGATGCAGTGCCTTGATGGGACCGGTGGAGACAACAAGAAGCAAAGCACAGCTGAAACTTCAAAATTCCACTGAGTGTTAGTAGGATTTGGAGGGAGAAAATAGACGGAGAGTCGAGAGGCCCAGAGATGCAGAAGGGTTAGAGGATTAGGGGTTAGGGTTTGGTGTTAGGGGTTCAGGTTGGGGGGTTAGAGGTTTGGGAGTTAGGTTTAGGGGTATAGGTTTTAGGTGGCTGGGGGTTGGGGTTAGGGCTGGGGTTACTAGGCTAGGGCACAAGTGGTTTAGGGTTATGGTTAGGGTTAGAGTGGGGCTGAGGTTGATTCCCAGTCTTGTGTACCATCTCTTCCTTCACCAGAGTTACCACATATCTGTCGTTTGGTTGGAAACCCTGATGGCATAGTGGTTAAGACCCACCAGTGGTACCCAAAGGTCTGCAGTTCGAATCCACCAAGCGCTCCTTGGAAACTCTATGGGGCAGTTCTAATCTGTCCTATAGGGTCTCTATGAGCTGGAATCGACTCGACGGCGGTGGGTTTGTTTTTTTTGGTTATTGTTTAGTTAGCTTTTCTCTACCCACTCTCTGTCTGCCTGGTGAACATCAAGGATTGTTTCTGTGTGTAAACGTTTTCATGAGTTTTTATGATAGTGGTCTCTTAGTGTATATGTCGTTTTGTGATTGACTTAGTCAGCATGATGCGCTCCAGATTCATCCATGGTGTGAGATGTTTCGGAGATTCATCATTGGTCTTCATTGTCGTGTAGTGTTCCACTGTGTGTATGTACCGTAGTTTGTTTATCCATTCCTCTGTGGACGAGCACTGAGGTTGTTTCCATCTTTTTGCTACTGTGAATAATGTCGCAGTGAACACGGGTGTGCATATGTCTATTCCTGTGACATGGAAACCCTGGTGGCTAGTGGTTAAGTGCTACGGCTGCTAACAAAAAGGGTTAGGGTTTGAGGTTCGGGATGTTAGGGTTAGGGTTGTTAGAGTTCTGGTTGTTAGGGTTTCGGATTAGGGGTTGGGGTTAGGGTTTTGGGGTTAGGGATGTTAGGGTTAGGGTTGTTAGGGTTTGGGTTAGGGTTTTTCGGTTGGGGTTAGGTGTTAGGCTTAGGTTTAGGGTTTGAGGTTAGAGTTTGGATTTACAGGTTAGGTGTTAGGGGTTGCAGTTTGGGGTTTACAGTTTTGGGGGTTTAGGGTTTTGGGGTTTAGTCATTAGGGTTTGGGTTAGGTTTTAGGGGTCAGGATTTAGATTTAGGGTTGGGGTTGGTGTTGGGTTTGTTTGGGATATGTGGTTTGGGGTAAGAGGGTGGGTGTTAGAGGTTTGGGGGTTAGAGATTGAGGGAGTTAGAGGGTGAGGGGTTAGAGGGTGAGGGGGTTAGAGGTTGAGAAGATTATAGAGTGAGGGAGTGAGAAGGTGAGGGTGTGAGGGGGTGAAGGTTAGGGTTTAGGGTTAGAGGGTTTAGGCTTAGGGTTCAGAGGCTTAGGGTTAGGGGGTTAGGGTTTCAGAGTTCAGAGGTTGGGGTTGGTGTTGTGGTTAGGGTTAGAGAGTTAGGGTTAGAGGGTTACGGTTGGAGGTTTAGGGTTAGAAGATTAGGGGTATGGTTTAGAGGTTTAGGGTTAGGGGTTAGAGCTAGGGTTTAGGGGTTCAGGTTTAGGGGTGTGGGATGGGTCTGGGGTAAGGTTTTAGGGTTTAGGGTTAGAGGGTTATGTTTAGGGCTTAAGGCTTAGAGTTTAGGGTTTTAGGACTTAAGGTTTAGGGCTTAGGGCTTAGAGCCTAGGGTTTAGGACTTAAGGTTTAGGGTTTAAGGCTTAGAGTGAGGGTTAGGGCTGGGGCTGGGGTTAGGGTTTAGGGTTTAGTGTTAGGGTATTAGGGTTAGAGGGTTAGATGGTTTAGCGTTTAAGTTTAGGGTTTAGGGGTTGGGGTTAAGGGTGTTAGTGTTTAGGGTTTTGGCATTTAGGATGTTAGGGTTGAATGTGTTAGGGCTAAGGGTGTTAGGGTTTTGTGTGTTAGGGTTTTAAGTGTTAGGGTTTACAGTTTAGGATTAGGCTTAGACCCATTCTTAGGTTTAGGGCTAGGGATTTGAGGTTTAGGGTTTGGCGTTGGGTTTGGGGGTTGGGGTTAGGTTTAGGGCTAGGATTAGAGGGCTAGGGTTAGAGGGTTAGAGTTTCAGGTTAGCGTTAGAGGGTTAGGGTTCGAGTGTTAGGGTTAGGGTTAGGGTCGTTAAGGTTAGGGTGGTTAGGGGTTAGGTGTTAGGATTTAGGGTTTAGGGTATAGGGGTTAGAGTTTGGGTTAGGGTTAGAGTTTAGGGCCTTGGGGGTTAGGACCTAAGGGCTTAGGGCCTTAGGGGCTTTGGGACTTAGGGCTTAGGGGCTAGAGTTAGAGGGCTAAGGCCAGAGGGCCAGGGTTATGGTTTGATTCCTGGTTGGCAATTTTTTTCCTTCAATATTTTGTATAAGTCCTCCCATTGCCTTCTTCCCTCCATGATTTCTGCTGAGTAGTCCAAGTTTATTATTATTTACTCTCCTTTTTTGGTGACTTCCTTTATCCCTAGCCTCTCTTAAAATTCTCTTTATGTTTGATTTTGGCAAGTTTGATTATTATATGTCTCGGTCACTTTCTTTTGAGATCACCTTATGTGGAATTTGATGAGCATCTTTCATGATATCAGGGAAGTTTTCTGCCAACAAATCTTCAACAGTTCCCTGTGTATTTTCTGTTAGCCCTCCCTGTTCTGGTACTGCAATCACTCATAGTTATTTCTCTTGATAAAGTCCCACATGATTCTTTGGATTTCTTCATTTAAAATTCTTTTATCTGGTTTCTTTTCAAATATATTGGTCCCAAGAGTTTTATCTTCTATCTCAGTAATTCTGCCTTCCAGTTCTTCAGTTGTGCTCTTCTTACTTTCTATCGAGTTTTCTAACTCTGTAATTTTATTGTTAATCTTCTGAATTTCTAATTGCAGTCTCTCTATGGTTTCTTGCAGCTTATTAAATTTTTAATTATGTGCTTGAGTAACCTTTTTAATTTCTTCAGCTGCTTTATCTTTGTGTTCCTTGGCTTGTTCTGTATTTTGCCTCATTTCCTTCCTGATATCTTTGAGAGTTCTGTATATTAATCTTTTGTATTCTGTATCCGGTAATTCCAGGATTACACCTTCATCGAGAAGATTCCTTGAGTCTTAGTTCTGAGAGCTTGTTGAAGCAATCATGGGTCAGCTTCTTTTTTTTTTATTTTAATAATTTTTATTGTATTTTAAGTGAAAGTTTACAAATCAAGCCAGTCTCTCACATAAAAACTTATACACAACTTGTTACATATTCCCAATTACTTTCCCCCCAATGGGACAGCCCACTCCCTCCTTCCACTCTTTCTTTCCATGACCATTTTGCCAGTTTCTAAGCCCCTCTACCCACCCATCTCCCTTCCAGGCAGGAGATGCCAACATAGTCTCAAGTGTCCACCCAAACCAAGTAGCTCACGCCTCACCAGCATCCCTCTCCAACCCATTGTCTAGTCCAACCCATGTCTGATGAACTGGCTTTGGGGATGGTTCCCGTAGTGGGTAAACGGAAGGTGTGGGGGCCATGATCACTGGGGTCCTTCCAGTCTCAGTCAGACCATTAAGTCTGGTCTTTTTATGAGAATTTTGGGTCTGCATCCCACTGTTCTGCTCCCTCAAGGGATCTCTGTTATGTTCCCCGTCAGGGCAGTCATTGGTTGTGGCCCGGCACTGTCTAGTTCTTCTGATCTCAGGATGATGTAGTCTCTAGTTCATGTAGTCCTTTCTGTCTCTTGGGCTCGTTATTATCTTATGTTCTTGGTGTTCTCCATTCTCCCTTGATCCAGGTGGGTTGAGAATCATTGATGCATCTGAGATGGCTGCTTGCTAGCATTTAAGATCCCAGATGCCACTCTTCAAAGTGGGATGCGGAATGTTTTCTTAATAGATTTTATTATGCCAGTTGACTTAGATGTCCCCTAAAACCATGGTCCCCAAACCCCTGCCCCTGCTTTGCTGACCTTCGAAGCATTCAGTTTATTCAGGAAACTTCTTTGCTTTGGTTTAGTCCAGTTGTGCTGACCTCCACTGTGTTGAGTGTTGTTCTTCCATTCACCGAAAGTAGTTCTTGTCTATCTCTTTAGTAAATACCCCTCTCCTACCCTCCCTCCCTCCCCCCCTCATAACAACAAAGGAATATGTTCTTCTCAGTTTAAACTATTTCTCAAGATCTTATAATAGTGGTCTTATACAATATTTGACCTTTTGCTACTAATTTCACTCAGCATAATGCCTTCCAGGTTTCTCCATGTTATGAAGTGTTTCACAGATTCGTCACTGTTCTTTGTTGATGTGCAGTGTTGCATTGTGTGAATATACCATAATTTATTTATCCATTCATCCATTGATGGGCACCTTGGTTGGTTCCATCTTTTTGCTATTGTAAACAGTGCTGCAGTAAACGTGGAAGTGCATGTATCTATTTGTGTAAAGGCTCTTATTTCTCTAGGATATATTCCGAGGAGTGGGATTGCTGGGTTGTATGGTAGTTCTATTTCTAGCTTTTTAAGGAAGCACCAAATTGATTTCCAACGTGGTTGTATACCATTTTACATTCCCACCAGCAGAGTATAAGTGTTCCAGTCTCTCCACAGCCTCTCCAACATTTATTTTTTTGTGTGTTTTGGATTAATGCCAGCCTTGTTGGAGTGAGATGGAATCTCATTGTAGTTTTGATTTGCATTTCTCTAATGGCTAATGATCGAGAGCATTTCCTTATGTATCTGTTAGCTGCCTGAATGTCTTCTTTAGTGAAGTGTCTGTTCATATCCTTTGCCCATTTTTTAATTGGGGTGTTTGTCTTTTTGTGGTTGAGTTTTAGCAGAGTCATGTAGGTTTTAGAGATCAGGCACCGGGTGGAGATGTCTTAGCTGAAAACTTTTTCCCAGTCTGTAGGTGGTCTTTTTACTCTTTTGGTGAAGTCTTTAGATGAGCATAGGTGTTTGATTTTTAGGAGCTCCCAGTTATCTGGTTTCTCTTCATCATTTTTGGTAATGTTTTGTATTCTGTTTATGCCATGTATTAGGTCTCCTAATGTCCCTATTTTTTCTTCCATGATCTTTATCGTTTTAGATTTTATGTTTAGGTCTTTGATCCATTTGGAGTTAGTTTTTGTGCATGGTGTGTGGTAGGGGTCCTGTTTCATTTTTTGGAGGTGGCTATACAGTTACGCCAGCACCTTTTGTTAAAAAGACTATCTTCTCCCCAATTAACTGACACTGGGCCTTTGGCAAATATCAGCTGCTCATATGTGGATGGATTTATATCTGGATTCTCAATATTGTTCCATTGGTCTATGTGTCTGTTGCTGTACCAGTACCAGGCTGTTTTGACTACTGTGACAGTATAATTTGTTCTAATATCAGGCAGAGTGAGTCCTCCCACTTTGTTCTTTTTTAGTAATGCTTTACTTATCCGCGACTTCTTTCCCTTCCATATGAAGTTGGTGATTTGTTTCTCCATCTGTTTAAAAAGTGTCATTGGAATTTGGATCGGAAGTGCATTGTATCTATAGATGGCTTTTGATAGAATGGACAATTTTACAATGTTCTCTTCCTATCCACGAGCAAGATATGTTTTTCCAATTACGTAGGTCCCTTTTGTTTTTTTTGCAGTAGTACCTTGTAGTTTTCTTGGTATAGCTCTTTTACATTTTTGGTAAGGTTTATTCCTAAGTATTTTATCTTCTTGGGGGCTGCTGTGAATGGTATTCATTTGATGATTTCCTCTTCAATGTTCTTTTTGTTGATATAGAGGAATCCAACTGATTTTGTGTGTTTGTATTGTAATCTGAAACTTTGCTGAACCCTTCTATTAGTTTTCTTGAGGATTCCTCAGGGTTTTCTGTGTATAAGATAATGTCTTTGGAAATAGAGATAATTTTATTTCTTCCTTACCAATCTGGATGCCCTTTATTTCTTTGTCTAGCCCAGTTGCTCTGGCTAGGACCTCTAGCACAATGCTGAATAAGAGCAGTGATAAAGGGGATCCTTGTCTGTTTCCCGTTCTCAAGGGAAATGCTTTCAGGCTCTCTCCATTTAGGATGATGCTGGGTATTGGCTTTGTATCAATACCCTTTATTATGTTGAGGAATTTTCCTTCTATTCCTATTTTGCTGAGAGTTTTTATCATGAGTGTGTGTTGGACTTTGTCAAATGCCTTTTCTGTATCAATTGATAAAATTATGTGGTTCTTGTCCTTTTTTTATGTGGTGGATTACATTAATTGTTTTTCTAATATTGAACCAACCTTGCATACCTGGTATAAATCCTACTTGGTTATGGTGGATTATTTTTTTGATATGTTGTTGAATTCTACTGGCTCGAATTTTGTTGAGGATTTTTGCATCTATGTTCATGAGGGATATAGGTCTGTAATTTTCTTTTTTTGTGTTGTCTTTAGCTGGTTTTGGTATCAGGGTTATGCTGGCTTCATAGAAGGAGTTAGGTAGTATTCCGTCCTTTTCTATGCTTTGAAATACCTTCAGTAGTAGTGGTAAGTCTTCCCTGAAAGTTTGGTAGAACTTTGCAGTGAAGCCATCAGGGCCAGGGCTTTTTTTTTGTTGGGAGTGTTTTGATTACCTTTTCAATCTCTTTTTTTGTTATGGGTCTATTTAGTTGTTCTACTTCAGTTTGTGTTAGTTTAGGTAGGTAGTGTGTTTCTAGGAATTCATCCATTTTTTCTAGGTTTTCAAATTTGTTAGAATACAATTTTTTGTAGTAATCTGATATGATTGTTTTAATTTCAGTTGGATCTGTTGTGATATGGCCCATCCCATTTCTTATTCGGATTATTGGTTTCTTTTCCTGTATTTCTTTAGTCAGTCTGGCCAATGGTTTATCAATTTTGTTAATTTTTTCAAAGAAGCAGTTTTTGGCCTTGTTAACTCTTTCAATTGTTTTTCTATTCTCTAATTCATTTAATTTTGCTGTAGTTTTTATTTTTTGCTTTCTTTTGGTGCCTGACAGTTCCTTTTGTTGCTCTCTTTCTGTTTGTTCAAGTTGTAGGGAGCGTTCTTTCATTTTGGCTCTTCTTTAATATGTGTGCCTTTATTGATATAAATTGACCTCTGAGCACTGCTTTCACCATGTCCCAAAGGTTTTCATAGGAAGTGTTTTCAGTCTTGTTGAATTCTGTGAATTTCTTTATTCCCTCCTTAAGGTCTTCCATAACCCAGTCTTTTTTGAGCAGGGTATTGTGCAGTTTCCAAGCATTTGATTTCTTTTCCCTGGTTTTTCTGTTATTGATTTTTACTTTTATGGTCTTTCATTCAGAGAAGATGTTTTGTAATATTTCAATGTTTTGGGTTCTGCAAAGGCTTGTTTTATGACCTAATATGTGATCTATTCTAGAGAATGTTTCATGTGCACTAGAAAAGAAATTATAGTTTGCAGCTGTTGTGTGGAGTGTTCTGTATAAGTCTATGAAGTGAAGTTGTTTAATCGTAGCACTTAGATCTTCCGTGTCTCTATTGAGCTTCTTACTGCATTTCCTATTCTTCACCGAGAGTGTTGTGTTGAAGTCTCCTGCTATAATTGTGGAGGTGTCTATCTCACTTTTTAATTCTGTTAACATTTGTTTTATGAATGTTGCGGCCCTATCATTGGGTGCATAAATATTTAATACAGTTATATGTACCTGGTAAATTGTCCCTTTAATCTTTATGTAGTGTCCTTCTTTATCCTTTGTGGTGGATTTAATTTTAAAGTCTATTTTGTTGGAAATTAATATTGCCTCTCCTGCTCTTTTTTGATTGTTGTTTGCTTGATATATTTTTATCCATCCTTTCAGTTTTGGTTTATTTGTGTCTCTTAACTCTAAAGCGTGTCTCTTTTAGGAAGCATACAGACTGATCGTGTTTTTTTATCCAGTCTGCAACTTTCTGTCTCTTTATTGGTGAATTTAGTCCATTTACATTAAGTGTAATTATAGACAAGTATGAGTTTAGTGCTGTCATTTTGATGCCTGTTTTTGACAATTTCATTTTCCATTTACTTTTTTGTGCTGAGTTTTTCTTTGTAGAATGTGTGTTCCTCCTTTTTATAGTAGTTGAATTTATTTTGGTGAGTCGTTATGTTTATCTTGGTTTTTATTTTGAAGTATGGAATTGTTAGACCTTGTTGTGGTTATCTTAATATTTACCCTGGTTTGAGTAAGTAAAAACCTAAGTTGTTTCGCCCTGTATCGCCTTGGTTTCCTCTCCATATGTAATTTCTAAGCCTCCTGTATTTAGTCCCTCTTTTTTCACTATCGTAATCTTTTACATAATCACATCAATGATTCCCTGTTTTGAGCAATTTTTTAATTAATCTTATTTTGTTTTTGTGATTTCCCTATCTGGGTTGATATCAGGATGTTTTTTTCTGTGACCTTGTGTTGTGTTGGTATCTGATATTATTGATTTTCTGACCAAAGAATTTCCTTCAGTAATTCTTGCAGTTTTGGTTTGGTTTTTGCAAATTCTCTAAGCTTGTGTTTATCTGTAAATATCTTAATTTCACCTTCATGTTTTAGAATTTTGCTGGATATATGATTGTTCGCTGACAGTTTTTCCTCTTTCAGTGCTCTATATATGTTATCCCATTGTCTTCTTGCCTGCATGATTTCTGCCGAGTAGTGCAAACTTATTGATTCTCCTTTGTAGGTAACTTTTCGTTTATCCTTGGGTGCTTTTGAAATTTCACTTTATCTTAGGTTTTGGCAGGTTTGATGATATGTCTTGGTGATTTTCTTTTGGGGTCTATTTTGTATGAGGTTCGATGAGCATCTTGGGTAGATATCTTTTCATCTTTTACAATGCCAGGGAATTTTTCTGCCATCAGATCTTCCACTGTTCTCTCTGTATTTTCTGTTATCCCTCCCTGTTCTGGAACTCGAATCACACGCAAATTATTCTTGATAGAGTCCCCCATGATTCTTAGGGTTTCTTCATAGTTTTAAATTCTATTTGATTTTTCTTCAACTATATTTGTGTCAATTGCCTTATCCTCCAGCTCCCCCACTCTGCATTCCAGTTCCTTGATTCTGCTCCTGTGACTTCCTATTGAGTTGTCTGAATCTGTGACTTTATTGTTAATCTTTTGGATTTCTGAATGCTGTCTCTCTATGGATTCTTACAGCTTATTAATTTTTTCACTATGTTGTTGAATAATCTTTTGGATATCTTCAACTGCTTTATCCGTGTATTCCTTGGTGTTTTCTGTAGATTGCCTTATTTCATTTGTGAGGTCATTCCTGATGTCTTGAAGCATTCTGTATATAATTTTTTTATATTCTACATTTGGCAATTCTAGGAATGTATCTACATCTGGGAATGATTTTGATTCTTTGATTTGGGGGTTTGTAGAAGGAATCATGGTCTGCTTCTTCATGTGATTTGATGTCGACTGCTGTCTCTGAGCCATTTATAAGATATTGTAATATTTTATATTTGCTCACTGAGTCTTCTTATTTTGTTTTGTTACAATACACCCAGATGGGCTACTAGATTGTGGTGTCGTGATTGATGTAGCTTTTGAATCACTTACGTCCTGTTACCAGCTTGCCTGAGCTGTTACCAGGTATATAAGTGTATGAGTCCATTCACTATTCTTGAATACAATCAGCTCAGGTGTCCTGATAGCTGGTCACCTAGTGTGTGGTGTAGGCTCTCACTTATTATCTTAGAGGAGTAGTGGTGATGGTTGTATGCACCAGTTTCTATTAGTGGCAGGGGGTCACATTTTGAGGAGGGCAGGATGCTGACAGCCTTCCTTCAAGTGTCAGTGAGGTAGGTGTGGCTCTATTCTCTAGAGCACTCTGGTGGGTGGGCTTTGCAGCTGTATCTTAGGCACCCAATGCTTGGGTAGGCGTCACTATTCTCAGACCCCTCTAGCAGGTGGCTAGGTGATGTGGGTGGAGTCTCAGCCCTCAGTTCGCTGGTGCGGATCAGCGAGGGCTCTGTTTAATAGGTAGAGAGGTATCTGACCTCCAAAACTTGCCTTTCCACTGCTGAGCTAAAACAATTATGGTCAGATCTCTATCAGAATTGCCTTTGCATTATAATAGCCACCTAGTTACCTGTAGGGTGAAAGCCAAAGACTATGGGTCTGTTAATGCCTGGATGGAGCTGATTCTGTACTGTTATTTCAGTTTAGGGAAGTCAGGGAAGGATTTTTTCTTTGATTGTTAAATGCTGCTTTTCTCAGGCCAGGAGAATGGGTTAGAAAAGAAAGAAGAAAAAAAATTCAGCAGTGCACTTCACTCTCTGGCACAGAGGATTCCAATGTTAATGAAGCTGGCTGGGGCAATGAGGGGTGGAATCAGATATATAGAAGAGAGTAGCCTGGCAAAATATACAAAGTTACTTATGTTGTTTGGTGAGAACTGTTTTTTCTGAGATTCCAGAGCATTGTGTCGCTCGTGTGTGCTGGCTGGATCCCTGCTGAGACTGTCCCAGAGGGTTAGGGCTGCATCCATGCTCACACTGTCTCAGGAAGCCACAATTGGCTCCCCCACACTTAGTCCAAAGCCCAGCACCAAGGTTTCCTTTCTGGGACGCTGCACTCCAGGCTCCAAAACCAGTTGCTGCTTCCCTATAGTTTTTCGTTTCCCTGTCAGCCGCGTCTGTGTGGAGCCTGCGTGTGCTGCCTGGGTCCCCTCTGAGGTTGGTCCTGAGGGTTAGGCCTATATCTGTTCTTCCCTGTCTCAGTAAACCACAATCAGCCCCACCACTCTGACACCAGGAAACCGCGAGGGCTCAAGGCTGTGGCGTGGGACACTGGCTCCGGAAGCGGTCCCTGCTGCAGCGTGGCTTTCGCTCCCCCGTCACTCAGGTCAACTCCTTAGTTCTGTGTTTGATGGTCAGGGTTTGTAGATTGTCCTTTATGTAATCAGTTCACTTGTTTTTTCGAGTCTTTGTTTCAAGAAGGATAAGCGGAATCTTCTACCTAGTCAGCCATCTTGGTCCTGCCCCCGTGTCTGCCTCTTTATGTGATTTGATATTGACTGTTGTCTCTGAGCAATCTATAAGTTATTGTATTAGTTTATTTTATGCTTGCTTTTTGTATCCTAGCTTCTTCCTTTGTTTAGTTTTGGTATTCCCAAATAAGCTGCTTGAGTGTGCTAGGTTGATTATTTTCACCTTTGAAGCTCTAATGTACTATCACCAGATGGCTAGCACTGTTACCAGGTATATGAGCCTAGGAGTTCATTTACTTTTCTTGTATGCATTCAACTCAGGTGCCCAGGTAGTTGGTCATAAAGTGTGTGGTACAGGCTCTGTCCTACAGTCTTAGAGGGGCAGGGGTTATTGGTGTAGGCAGAAGTATCTGGCTGCAGTAGGGGGTCAGGCTCTGATCAAGGCAGGGGTCTGACAGCTGTCCTCTGAGTGTCTGTGAGGAAAGTGCATCCCTGTTCTGTAGAGCACACGGGTGGGTTCTGCAGAAGGGCAGTGGGTACCCAATGCTTTGGGTTGTAAGTTCTGGGAGGTACTACTTACCCTTGGAGCCCTGTCACAGGTGGCTAGGTATTGTGGGTGGGACCACCAGTCCTTAGGCCCCTGATGTGGGTAGGTGAAGACCCTGTTTAATAGGCAAAGCAGTGTCAAACATCAAACACCCATCTTTCCACCGTCCAGCTGAAACAGTTGCAGTCTGGCAACAAGGGCCTATTCTCCTGAAATGGGCCCACACAGGTCCATGCTGGGGTGAAAGGTATTCAAAGCCCATGGACTGTCTGTGCCTGAACAAGAGCTGCTTGTGTCCTGAGCTCCCCAGCTTAATTGAGCTGGCAGATTATCTTTCCTCCAGTTGTGAACTTATACCTTCTTCAAGGATGGAAAAATGGCTGAGAGTGGTACCAGGGCCTATCTCAGGCCCAGGGAAGTTGACAGCCACTGAAGCCGGCTTGGGGGCTAGGGGTGAGGTAAAATAAACACAAGTAATTACCTTTTGCTGAGAGTGCCGTTCTTCTCTTGTTCTGGAGGTGTGAGTAGTCTGTGCAACTTGCTGTCCTTCCCTGAGCTAAACGCCTGTGGAACGCTACTGCCAGCCGCACTGCAGTCGCTCCAGGGAATGGTGCCTGAGGGTTCCTGGCTATTCAGGTCCAGTAACTCCTCTCCACTTCTGAATAGTCTCTCCCTCCCCCTGCCGCTGACTCCGTTTTCTAACTTTACCTTTGATGTTCAGGGCTCCTAGCTTGTCATAAATATAATCGCTTCACTTGTTTTTTCTGGTCTTTTTTGTAAGAGGGATCACTGGTGGCGTCTCAATACTCAAAACTTCATCATTTCTTCCTTTCACTTTAGCTACTCGACATTCAAGAGCAACGTTCAGAGTCTCTTCCGACATCCGTTTTGGTCTTTTCTTTCTTTCCTGTCTTTTAAAGGATCTCTTGCTTTCCTCATGTGTGATGTCCTTGATGTCATTCCACAACTCGTCTGGTCTTCAGTCGTTAGTGTTCAACACGTAAAATGTGTTCTTGAGGTGGTCTCTAAATACAGGTGAGATATACTCAAGGTCATATTTTGGCCCCTTTTGACTTATTCTAATTTTCTTCCGTTTCAACTTGAACTCCCATATGAGCAATTGACAGTCTGTTTCACAATCGATCCCTGGCCTTGTTCTGACTGATGATATGAGTTTTCCCATCTTCTCTTTCCACAGATGTAGTCAGTTTGATTCCTGTGTATTCCATCTGGTAAAGTCCACGTGTATAGCTGCCGTTTATGTTGGTGAAAAAAAATATTTGCAGTGGATGAGTCACTGGTCTTGCAAAATTCTTTCATGAGATTTCTGGCGTCATTTATTTCAGCGATGCTGTATTTTCCAACTACTTTTCCTTCTGTGTTTCCAACTTTAACATTCTAATGACCAGTAATTATCAATGCATCTTGATTGCATGTTTGATCAATTTCAGGCTGCAGAAGTTGTTTAAAATCTTCAATTTCTTTATCTTTGGCATTAGTGGTTGGTGCATAAATTTGAATAGTCATATAAACTAGTCTTCCTTGTAAGTGTATGGATTTTAGCCTATCAGTGACAACATTGTACTTCAGGCTAGATCTTGAAATGTTCTCTTTGATGATATGTAACGTCATTCTTTTGACTCTGGTGGAATATCCATGTTTGTAAGACTGCTCACAGACTGTTTTACCAGAGAGTTTTCTGGTACTGCAACATCTACCACTAATCTCTGTGATCCCTTTGAATTGGCAAAATAAGAATAGTGCTATAGATTTCTTCCAAATACAGAAAACATAAGTATGAAAATGTTCTTGCTGTTGATTATATTCTTTACCAATCTGTTTGTATGGGATTTTTGGTACTTCACTTGAAAAATGAGTCCAAGGTACTGTGATGTGATTGTTTACTTTGTGTGGCCTTTCTAGCCATGATCTTATAACATCCACCCTGGTGCTTGGGCAGGACTGTGTGATAGGGTAATTGTGGCTCACCAAGGGGATTGTTTATTTTGCCTTCAAAGAGAACCAGTTCCAGAGCAAAGAGGAGGATTCAACTCCCATCAAGGAAGAACAGCCAAGAGCCAAGCGTATATTATGGACCTGAGATCCCTGCACTGAGAAGCTCCTAGAAGCAGGAGACTGAGATAGAGAGAGGAAGCTGTAACCCTGAAGATGGTAAGATGCCATGGCAGGAGAGACCGAGCAACAGGGACCTGGCTATAGGAGATGATGGCCCAGGGAGAAGGAAAGCTGAGTGCCTTTGGAGAGAGGCCGGCCCAAGGCCAGGCAGAGGCACGCCTATGAGCACAGGAGGGAAGAGGCTGTCCTGATAGAAAAACTGTATTCTGAGTGTCGTTGAGCCTGAGCTATAACTGTTACTTCCCTAATAAACCCCATAATCGTGAATATGGACTATGAGTTCTGTGTGGCCATTGCAATGAGTTATTGAACCCGGCAGAGAAGTAGGGAGTGCTGTGTGAGGGACAGTTGGTGTCAGAGTTAGTGAAGATGGTGGAGAGAGGGTAGTTTTTTCACCAATGCCTTCAATGCAGCTTCGATTCCTTCCTTTTATACCATCAGTTCTTGATCTTATGCTACCTATTGAAATGGTTGAAAATTATCCAGTTCTACTGCAGTGGCTGTATTAATATCAGACAAATTATACTTCAGAAAAAGGAGTATTATTGGGAATAAGTAGGGACATAACATAATAAAGGTTCAATTCTCCAAAAAGATACAACACTCCTAAATGTGTACGTGTCTAACAACAGCGCTCCAAAATACAAAAACTAATAAATCTGAAAGGGGAAATGGACAAATACGCATTTATAACTGGTATCAGTACTTTTCTATCAATAATTAATAGAGCCCTGCTAGTTGAAGTCCAAAGCATCTGTATGAACCACTCATGGATGTCTATGTGTGTGTGTATGTATGTGTGTGTGTGTGTATGTGTGTATGTATGTATATAGTATAAAGAGAAGTAATACAGAAATAAACATAGATACATGTTGTAGTCCTTGGGAGGTACAAACGGTTAATGCATTCAGCTGCTAACCAAAATGTTGGAGGTTTGAGTCCACCCAGAGGCACTTTGGAAGAAAGGCTTGGTGATCTACTTTTGAAAAATTAGCCATTGAACTGACACACTTGTGTGTCAGTACTACTCTGACACACATGAGGGGAGGGGTCACCATGAGTCACATCAGCTTCATAGCAATCGAATGATTTTTTTATGCATTCTGCCAATGTTTGTCTTTTAATTGGTATCTTAGGCTGGGTTCTCTAGAGAAACAAAACCAGTGAGGTGTATATATATATATTTATATATAAATAGCTTTATATCAAGAAAATGGCTCACGAGGCTGTAGAGGCTGGTAAGTCTCAAGTCCATGGGTCAGGCTTGTGGCTTCTCCTGACTCACATAGATGCAGGGACTGCAGAACTGAAGATCTGCAGGTCATACAACAGGTCTGTGGCTCACAGGCTGCAAAGGCTGACAGATCTCAAGATCGGCAGGTAAGCTGGCAGGCCGCGGCTCACAGACTGCGGAGGCTGGTGAATCCCCAAATTGGAAGGTAAGCTGAGAGTTCAAGTCCCAAAAACTTGAGATCAGATGAAGAGGAGCCAGCTGCAGGATTCAGAGTGAGCAAAAGCTCAAGAGCCTTGCCAGAAAGTCCACCTATATTGGATGCAGTCCACACCTCCGAGGAAACTCCCTTAGATCTGATTGGCTACTCACAGCAGATCCCATCATGGAGGTAATCACATTATATCACATCTCATCATGGAAATGATTGCATCGTTATTCGACTGCTAAACTACATCATAACTGCCAAAGCACTGAGAATCATGGTCCAACAAAGTTGACACACAACTTTAATGATCCCAATTGTGAATTTAATCTATTTAAATTTAAAGCAATTAATGATAAGGAAGGACTTATGTCTTCTACTTTGTAGTAGGTCATATATGTATTTTGTTTCTCATTTTCTTCACTACCGTCCACTTTTGTGTTTGACTGATTTTTTTCAAGTGTACAATTTTGGTCCTCTCCTTATTTCCTTTCCTTATATTTTTTAACTTCTTAGTGGTGACCATGAGGATTACAATTAATATCTTATGTTTATAACAATCTTCTTTTAATTAATACAAATTTAGCTTCAACAGTATACAACATTCTGCTTTTATTCAGCTCAGTTACCTCCCCTACTTACGTTGCTGTTACAAAAATTGCATCTTTATACATTGTGTGTCCATTAAGAGAGATGTGTAAGTATTTTTATGCATTTGTGCTTTAAATCATATATGAAAAAAAGAGGCGTGATATAAAAATATTACTGACTTTGTTTTATCTAAGTAGTTACCTTTACGGAGTCTTCGTTTCTTTTTATGGCTTCAAGTTACTGTCTAGTGTCCTTCCGTGCCAGCCAGGATGATTCCCTGTAGCATTTCTCATAAGGCAGTTCTGCTGCTAACATACTCCCTCAGGTTTTGTGTATCTGGGCATGTCTTAATTTCACCTTCATTTTTGAAAGATAGTTTTGCTAGATATTGACATCTTGGTTCATAGTTTTGTTTCTGTATTTTTTTTCCAGTACCTTAAATACATCATTCGACTATTTTCTTGTCTCAATGGTTTCTGATGAAAAATCAACAGTTAAACTTGTTGAGACTCTCTTGTACATTAGGGGTCACTTATCTGTTGCTGCTTTCAAGTTTCTGTCTTCGTCTTTTGACATTTTGATTATGTCTGTCTGTGGATATCTATGAATTTACTGTCCTTTGAGTTTATTGAGCTTCTTGGATATCTAGATGACATTTGGGAAACTTCCAGTCATTACGTTTTTAAATATTCTTTCTGTCCTTTCATCTTTCTTTCCTTTCTGGGACTCCCTTAATGAGTATATTGGTATGCTTGATGTTGTCCCGCAGGTCCCTTAGGCTCTGTTCGTTCTCTTCATTCTTTTTCCTTTATGCTCCTCAGTTAGAACAATTTCAGTTGTGCTTTTTCAAGCTTACATTTTCCTGCTTTCTTGCTCAAATCTGCTGTTGAGCTCCTCTAATGAAATTTTTATTTCAGCTATTCAACTTTTCAGCTCTATAATTTCTATTTGGTTCTTTTGTATAATATTTCTTTATTAATGTTTTCTACTTGTTCATACATTCTTCTCTTGGTTTCCTTTTTTTGTGTGTGTGTCTATGGTTTGTTTAGCTCTTTGAGGAAATTTAAGACAGTTGGTTTAAAATCTTTGTCTAGTAATCCCAATATCTGTGTTTCCTTAGGGATGCTTTCTGTTCATTTCTCTTCTTTCTTTCTTCTTAACAAATGAACCATCCTTTTCTTTTTTCTTTTTATGACTTAGAATAGTGTGTTGCAAACTGGATATCTTAGATATTATAATGTGACTCTGGAAATAAGATTCCCTCCTGTTATTAGGGTTTGCTTTTTTTTTTTTTTTAATTGTTGAGGGCCAGTCATCCATTTGCTTAGTGATGTTTCCAAACTATTTCTGCAAAGATTGTATGTCTTCTCATGTGTGGACACTGAAGTTCTGTTCTGTTATCTCAGCAGTCAGTTCATGACCTGACAGTGCTTTCTTTAAATGCTTGTAGCCAAAAAGAAAAAGTAACATTATCCCAGTCTTTGCAGATTGGCTCTGAACTGGCACGTTCTTTCAATGCTAAGCAAGAGTGCCTAAAACTCTGCCCTAGCCTTCACTTCCTGCCCCCATGGAGCCCAAAGATCAGCCAGAGATGCAAGCCTAAAGCTTTGTCAGGATCTTTATGAGCATGTCTTCATCCTTAGGCAAGAACATTGCACTTCAGATTCCTCAGTATATATGGTAGCCCTTCAAAGCCCTTAAACCACCAACCATTGTCCTCTCAGCCCTTTTTCCAAGCTTTTGGATGTCTCTGCTGTTTTCTCTGTCCTTCATCCTTTGACCCTGGAGGTAGGACCAATTCTTTTTAGCTTCGTACTTCTGAGTTTCCATCACATCATACATTTTTTCTTGTGTGCTGTTGAGTCAGTTCTGACTCATAGTGACTATAGGATGGAGTAGAACTTCTCCAAAGGTTTCTAAGGCTGTAATCTTTATGGACGGAAACTGTCATATCTTTCTCCTGTGGAGTAGTTGGTGGATCAAATCAAAAGGTTTAAGAGCTGAGTGCTTAACCACTGCACTACTGGGGCTCCTTTTGACATCATGCATCATAATAGATTTTTAACACACCCCTCAGAAACATAGAAGTCCATAAATTATCAAGGATACAGAAGATTTAACATGTAAAAAAATACCAAATTGCTATATGTGTATTTGTGTGTATTATCTAACCATGAAAGAATATACATTCATCTCATGCACATACATAACATAGTGTGTATAAAAATTAACTGTATACTGTGTTATAAAGCAAGTCTCAACAAATTTCAAGAGTCTGCAATAATATAGAGGATACTATGTAAGTACACCATAATTAAAAAAAAAAAAACATCTTAGAAAATGAAAATACAAAATCTCCATTTTTTTTTTTTTATGTAAGTACACCATAATTAAAAAAAAAAAAAAACCGTCTTAGAAAATGAAAATACAAAATCTCCATGTGCTTGGATATTTTAAAATACTATGAGTCAAAAAAGACATCATAATGAAAATTAGAATACATTTTGAAGTGAACAATTATGAAGATAGTGCATACAAAAATTTGTGCAGTACAGACAATATAATATAGGAAACTTATAGCCTTAAAAATATAATTGGAAAGAACAAATCTTGAAAAATAAGTGAGTTAAACATCCATTCAAAATGTTGGGAAAAAACCAGAAACAAACATTCATAGGAATCTTTGTTTCTATTAATGATTGAATACATGCAACAGATGATCAACAAAGACTAAAGTTGATTCTTAGAAGATGCTAGTAAAATTGACAAACTTTAGGCAAGATTGATCAAGTGAAAAAGAATGAAGATATAAAAAACGAATATCAGGAATTAGAAAGAAAATGACTACAGATCTTGCAGAACATAAAGATAATGTGAGAATGTTATGAACCGTATTAGCCAATAAATTTGCAAATTTAGGTAAAGTAGGCAAACGTATCATACCATGTAAGTTAATAACAACGATTCAAGAAGAAACAGGAAGCAAAAGTAATTCCACAACTGTTAATACAATTGAATTAGAGCTCAAACTATTCTCAAAAAGAAAATTTCATATCAGATGGCTTTTCCTGCAAATTCTGCCAAATATTCAAGAAATATTTCACAAATTCTTCAATATAAAAGGAAATATATACCCAAACTCATTTTATAAAGCTTGTAGAATGAATATTGATACCAAAACCTGACAAGAGCAGCAGAAGATGGGAAAATTACAGGCCAATGTCACTGATGAACATAGATGCAAAATATAAAAATAAATAGGCAAAACAAATCCAGCAATACTCTAAAGAAGAATATATTATGACCAAGTTGGGTCTATCCCAAGAATTCAAGGTTAGTTTAACATTCAAAAATGAATCAGTATAATTTGCCATATGTACAGGAAAAATAAATGTGATTATATTAATAGGTGTAATAAAATAAGTATTTGATAACCTTCAGCATCCACTCATGTTTTTTAAAAGAACATCTAGCATGCCATGAGACCAGAAGAACCAGAAGGTTCCCAGCTGCTGTCGCTGAACATTTTGATCAAAGAGTCCATAGAAAAGCCCTGATCAAAAGGGGGAAAATGCAGAACAGAATTTCAAATGAACCCTAGACTTTTTGGAGCCACTGAGGGTGAATGAACTCCTGAAACTATTGCCGTGAGATAATCTTTAAACATTACACCAAAAGCATTCCCTTGAATCATCTTAAAACCGAAGTATGAAAAAGAAAAAACCAAACTGTTGCTGTTGATTCCAACTCAGAGACTCTGTAAGACAGAATAGCACTGCCCCATAGAGTTTCCAAGGTGCAGGTGGTGGATTCAAACTGCTCTTCTTTTGCTTGGCTACCATATCACTTAACCACTGTGCCATGAGGGCTCCAGAACATTAGCTTACTTAACCAATAAAAATGGTCTACCTTGAGCATATGCTCTTTTAAGAATGGTCTACATGGCATCAGATTGACAACAGCTACTGAAAAGATTAGATAGGAACCTTAAGGAGCAGTGGGTTTATGTTAATGACAGAGGAACAACTCAGAAAAGGAGGGTAAGAATGGTTGCACAACTTCAAGAATGTAGCCAGTGTTATTAAATTGTACAGGTAGAAACTGTTGAGTTGGTGTATGTTTTGCTGCATATATTCTCAACCAGAAAAAATACAGGTAATAATTAACAAAAAATGTCAAGGAGAGCTAAATATTTTGAAAATAAGACAGAGTTGCATGTGAGGGAATGAGTGGGGTGAGCTGTTTTAGATTAATAGTAAAGGCTTATGGGATCAGGATATTTGAGGAGATAACTGACCTATATCAAAGGAGAGAATAGCTGTATGAAGTTCTGAAGGGAGGGATATTGCCAATAAAGGAAAGAGTTGTTTCTGAGGCCCTTAAATAACCAAGTGTTTTGGCACATTTGAGGAAGCTCAGGAAATAAGTCATGGCTAGTGTGGAGTGAACCGAGGGAAGACTGTTAGGAAATGAGGTTAGTATGGTGAGCAAGCCCCGCATCATGAAAGACCATGGGAAGGATTTGGGAATTTTTCCTAATTGCCATGAGAAGCCACTGAAATGATGCTGTTATGTAGATTGTAAGAGGGAAGATCGGTGCATGGAGTCCAGTTTTAACCAAGAGATGATGGTGGATGTAAGGTGGAGGTAGTGAGAAGTGGATAGAGTCAGGATTTATGTTAAGGTAGTGCCAAGAGTCTAGAATATGTCAATGGATTGGATGCAAGATTTGAATAAAGGAGAGAAATCAAGGATGATTTCTAGGTTTTTGTCCTGAACAACCCAGAGGATAGTGAGAACATTTGCTGAGATAAGGAAGACTGGGAGGTAGATAAGACACTTGGACGAAGAATTTTATTTGAACCACATTAAGTTTGAGATGCCTAGTAGACATTCCAGTGGAGATGTGAGGTCAGCCATTGGTGAAGGAACAGGGCAGAGTATGTAAATGAGGGTATCCTAGGGCGCAGGTGGAATTGACTGCCATGAATTGGCTCAGATAACCTAGACAGTGAGAAGTGATGAGTGATGTTACTTAAACAGGGCATGGAAATCAATGAAAAAGGTGTGGGAGTGGCAGGGAAGCTAAGGTAGAGAAGTTTCTCTCTCTCTAAACCTGATTAGCTGGATTTGAAGACATCATAAGTTCCTGTACGAGAAATATCCAGCAAATTACCAGTTGATTTAATAAATTGATAACAAAGTCCACCTTTCAGCCAAAGATTGAAAAGCAAAGAAACCAATTGTCATCCAGTGAATTCTAACTCTTATCAACCCTATAGGACTGAGTAGAACTACCCCATAGGGTTTCTAAGGAGCAGCTGGTGAATTCAAACAGCAGACCTTTTGGTTAGCAGCTTAGCTCTTACCCACTGCACCACCAGGACTCAGACCAAGAATAACACATGTGAGGAACTTACTCCTTAGTTCAATCAAGTATGTAGAAATTGAAATTTGTAATTTTGGAGATTCCTCTCTTTTTTTTTCGAAATGGGGGGCATTGAGATGGAGGATTTTCCTATGCCCACCATCCTAAGGGATTTAATTAACCCATAGTTGAGACATTGTAAACATCTGAAGAAATTATTACCTTTGAGAAATTTGAGGGTGAGTAGGCATATCACCTGGCACCTCTTAAACTCCTTTTAAAAACCTGACTTGAAGACTCATCTGCCTTTTTGAATAAGTGCCAGCTTGAATAGGCAGGGTTCAGGGAATTGCCAACCAAAGGTATGGTTTCTCCAGAGGCCTCCAAGGGGTGTAAAAGAAGAGTGGAGCCAGACCCCGTGCTTGGGACACACCCTTGGTATGAAATATTTGAGTGTGTGTGTGGTGAGGGGAGCACTGGGTGTGGGAGAGTGGGGTGGGTGGGTAATAGGGAAATGCCTGGTTTTTTTTTTTTTTTTTAAGAAACAGTTTTTTACTTTTTTTTTTTTTTTTTTAATTACAATGAACAGTTCAGGGGAGACACATTCCTTATGTGCAGGGGCTAGTGGAAGTGCTGATAGCTGAGAATGTAGCCTGCTCCCCAAGTGCCAGTTGGCATTTTGGAGAGAAAACTTGATGTTTGGAGCACTGACTGGCCCTGCCTTTTCTAAATAATTAAGGGTGGTGGGGTGGTGGTAAGAGAAAGAGGATGGTCTATGAACACTGACCCTGGAAAATTAACCCGAGTGTGTGGGTTGTGGATAGCAGGAAAAGAACATCACCCGCAAATGACAGCAGTGCCTTTATTTATTTATTTATGCTTCTTTTTAGTTCTGAGTTGTTTTTAAGCCAGAAATTAATGGGGCCACCATGAGTTTTCAGAGAATGAGTTTTACAAAAATCTAAGTGTTTTAAATATTGCAAGGATTTACTTATATACGCTGTATATGAGAAAAGTCCTTCCAGTTATAGGGAGGAGAAAGAAAGTATATTCAGGAATTAAATTTTCACAGTTCTCTGAATTCTTATATTTCTCCTGTTGTCCATTTTTCTTTTTTTGTCCTTCATCCACCCCTTCCACCTTGACCCACTGTCTTCATCATCTAGTGCTGCCATAACAGAAATACCATGAGTGGATGGGTTTAAGCAAGAGAAATTTAATACCTCACATTGAAGTAGGCTAATAGTCCACATTCAAGGCATCAGCTCTAAGGGAAAGCTTTCTCTCTCTTTCGGCTCTGGAAGAAGGTCCTTGTCCTTAGCCTTCCCATGGTCAAGGAGCTTCTCAGGTGCAGGGACCCTGGGTCCAGAGGACATGCTCTGCTCCTGGTGCTGCTTTCTTGATAGTCTGAGGCCCCCAACTCTCTGCTTGCTTCCCTTTCGTTTTATCTCTGGAGAGATAAAAGGTGGTGCAGGCCACACCCCAGGGAAAGGTGACCTGAGTGAGGGTGGTGTTACAATCAATCCCACCCTAATCCTCTTACAGTAAAATTACAATCACAAAATGGAGGACAACTACACAATAGTGGGAATCATGGCCTAACCAAGTTGAGACACACATTTTTTAGGGTCATAATTCAATCCATGACACCCACCAAACCAAACTTGTCACCATCAAGTTGATTCCAACTCATAGAGACCCTAGTTGATTCGAACTCATAGAGACCCTATAGCATAGAATAGAACTATTCCATAGAGTTTCCAAGGACTAGTTGGTGGATTCGAACTGCTGACCTTTTGGTTAGCAGCTGAGCTCTTAACCACTATGCCACCAGAGCTCCTCTTGATCCACAGTCCACCCTAATTCACCACTGTGTTAGAAACTAAGGTTTTGCTACTCTGAAATAAGAACCTTTTACTATACTTTTGTGTTAGTGGTTGCTTTTGGTACGTCTTTAAGCACTGAACAGTTACCTCATACCCGTTAAAAACCCATTGCCACTGAGTCTATTCCAACTCATAGCGGCCCTATAGGGCAGAGCAGAACTGTGCCATAGACTTTCCAAGGAGCGCCTGGTGGATTTGAACTGATGACCTTTTGGTTAGCAGCCATAGCTCTTAAACAGTACACCACCAGCGTGGGAGGGGTTTAATTGATAACATGATGTCTGGGCTCCAAGGGAGATGGAATGGATGTGCAGGAGAAGGGCATGCAGAGTCAGCCTGTATAGTCCCCTGAACTCTGTTCAAGATCATAACATACCTCAGTAATCACTTGAATCTAAACATACAACTTTAACAGTTGATGTAAATGACTTTACACATGAATTTTGGAACTCAACTCTTTCTCAATGGAAGTTCCTTCAACCTAGCCGTTTGTTTGTATTCCCTTAATAATTATGAAAGCTAACAATTATTGTGTTCATTCTGTGTGTAAGGCCTTTTTCTAAGTGCCTTGTGTGTTTTATTTAACCTGCGTAACAACCTTTTGAATAAGACCCGTTTTAGAAATGGGAAACTGAGGCAGTGAGAGGTAAAGTAACGTGCCCAGATCACCCAGCTGATAAATTGAGTTAGGATTTAAACCCAGGCAGTTTGTTTCAGAATTTGCTTATGTAATCACTGTACATGACAGCAGTGAGCCCTAGTGGCTCTGTGGTTAAAGAACTTGGCTGCTAACTGAAAGGTCAGTGGTTCGAACCCACCAGCCTCTCTGTAGGAGACAGACGTGGCAGTCTGCTTCAGTGAAAACCCTATGGGGCAGTTTTACTCTGTCCTTTGGGGTCACTGTGAGTTAGAATCGACTTGATGACAGTGGGTTTTGGCACATAATACTAATGTGCAGTGTATTCTGTATGCCGTGTATATGTTCAGAAACTAATTTTCCCAACATTTATGCCATATATAGATTACCAATCCAGTTGCCGTTGAGTAGATTTTCACTCATGACGACCCCATGAGTTTTCAGAGTAGGACTGCCCTCCATACGGTTTTCAATAGCTGTGACTATTTGGAGGTAGATTGCCAGGCCTTTCTTCCAAGGCAACTCTGAGTGTATTTAAACTGCCAACCTTTCAGTTAGTAGCTGAGCACTTAACTCTTTGTGCCACCTAATACATATATATACTAGGAGGTTTTCCTCCTTATTTGTACTTTAACGTTTTTTAGACTCTTACGAATACTTGTTCCTGGCAGTGAACTGGATGCTAAAGAACAGAATAGGCACATGTAACCCTCTCTCACCTTCTCCCTCCCCTCTTTCACAGAGATGAAATAAAAAGGAATTAATGAAGACAGATCATTGGATTAGGGCCCATACTCAGGGCTCTAACAGCATGGGGGGTTTCTCCTGTCACTTCAGTTCTTGTTCAGGAATTGGTACCTGCTTTTTGTGAATCACAAAGACCAGTGCTGTATATCAAGCCATTTAGATTTGGGGTATGGAGCAGTGATTTAAAAAAATTAAATTTTATTTTCAGAGATTTTTTCTAATAATTGTTTACATTTATTTATTTATTTTTAAAGTTAGACCCTGCTTTATTTTAGAGAGGAACAAACTTTCAAAGTTTTTAAGCAAACATTGCTCAGGGCTGGGCTTTTTTTTTATATTAACTTTTATTGAGCTTCAAGTGAACGTTTACAAATGAAGTCAGTCTGTCACATATAAGTTTGTATACACCTTACTCCGTACTCCCACTTGCTCTCCCCCTAATGAGTCAGCCCTTCCAGTCTCTCCTTTCGTGACAATTTTGCCAGCTTCCAACTCTCTCTATCCTCCCATCCCCCCTCCAGGAATTGGCACCTCCTTTTTGTGAATCACAAAGACCAGTGCTTTATATCAAGCCATTTAGATCTGGGGTATGGAGCAGTGATTTAAAAAAATTAAATTTTATTTTCAGAGATTTTTTCTATTAATTGTTTACATTTATTTTAATTGTATATTCTAAAACCCCTACAAAAAGGCATGAAATAATTGTTTAAATTTTAATTCATATGGGTCAAAATGTATGTTAAACTACCTATCGTCACCTTCACAGTCGTCGTTATGTTTGAGCCAATTGTTGTGGCCACTTGTTACCAAGTATGACCTGCTTCTCCAGGGACTGATCTCTCCTGACAACATGTCCAAAATATGTGAGATGAAGCCTCGCCATTCTTGCTTCTAAGGAATATTCTGGCTGTACTTCTTTCAAGACAGATTTGTTCATTCTTTTGGCAGTCCATGGTATATTCAATATTCTTTGCAAACACCGTAATTCAATGCCTTCAATTTTTCTTTGGTCTTCCTTATTCATTGCCCACCTTTCGTGTGCGTATGAGGCGACTGAAAGCACCATGGCTTGAGTCAGGCGCACATTAGTTTTCAAGGTGACATCTGTACTTTTGAACACTTTAAGAGGCCTCTGGCAGCAGATTTGCCCAATGCAATGTGTCGTTTGATTTCTTGACTGCTGCTTCCGTGGGTGTTTATTGTGGATCCAAGTAAAAATGAAGCCCTTAATGACGTGAACATTTTCTCCGTTTATCATGATGTTGCTTATTGGTCCAGTTGTTAGGCTGTTAGTCTGTAGTCTTTGATCTTCAACAGTAAATGCTTTAAGGCCTCTTCACTTTCAGCAAGCAAGATTTTATCATCTGCATATCTCAGGTTATTAATGAGTCTTCCTCCAATCCTGATGCCTTATTCTTCTTCAGACCAGCTTCTCAGATTATTTGCTCAGCATACAGGTTGAATACATATGGTGAAAGGATACAACGGTGATGCACACCTTTCTTGACTTTAAACCATGCTGTATTCCTTGTTCTGTTTAGATGACTGCCTCTTGTTCTATGTACAGGTTTCTCATAAAAACAGTTAAGTGTCCTGGAAATCTCATTCTTCCCCATGTTATCCATAATTTGTTATGAGCTGGAGTAGGTCTCAGAAATAATGTACCATTTCTTCCAGTTGGTTGTGCATGGCTGCCTACTTCCCTAGGTGGTAGCAGCTAAGGCCTGTCTCAGAAACACTCTCCTCCCCACTTAGCATGAGTTTTCACACTGCTCCATCTTCTTTCCCTTGTGTGTCTCCTGCCCTCCTCAGTGGCTGGGGAAAATGATAGTAGTCCACTGATGAGATTTATTCTTTTATTATACTTTATTTTATTATTTGTTTTTATAACATAGTTCTGTTAAAATCAAGGGTAATAAAAATGTTTGTATGATGGAAGTGGATAATCCCACCCACTGTGTCCATCTAAAGTTTCATGAGAAAACTGTGCCCACAACAGAGGGCTCCCACTCCTCTGGCTCACTGTATTTTCTCCTTGTTTATTTGCTCTTCCCTCTTTCCTGATGGATGCATGGAACCACTGAGCTTCAGGACTCCACAATTCTCCTTTTCATACCAGTGTTACTGTAATCTTGGGTTCATGGGCTGCCTTGCCACAGATTTACTCATTCTGTTTCTGTTAATTATTTCATTACTTAAAAATCTCTCATGAATTTTTCCAGAAGTACATTCTATTCCTCAAAAACTTGGAAGCAATGGGAAAGTATGCAAAAAAAAAAAAAAAAAAACAAGAAAACATACGTAACGCATAGAATAAATTATTAACGTTCCGATATGTCTATTTTCGTGCTTATATTGGCATGTATGTGTATTAGAGTCTCTGGTTGATGCAAATGGTTAATATCTTGAGCTGCTGACAGAAAGTTGGAGTTCAGGTCCACCCAGAATTGCTATGAAAGAGAGGTCTGGCAGCCTACTTCCGAAAACCCAGCCACTGAAACCCCTATGGGGTACAGTTCTACTCTGGCACACTGGTGTCATCATGAATCAGAACTGACTCAATGGCAACTGGTTTTATGTGTGTATTAGCACACACATTTATGTATATTAACACAGATATTATATCCTGATATTTTCATTCAACATTAGTCTTTTCATGGTAATTTTTTTTTGTTTTTTTTTAATGAGGGCATTAAATTACTTTGTAATATTCTGTGTGCATGTACTATATGTTTTTTAGCGATTTGACTATAGTTGCAATAATGTGCATGTTTCTAGTAATCTTTAAGCTATACTTACATCTTTTTAACATACATCTCTGCCATTAAATCTCTTTGTTTAAGTGTTGTTTAACACTCATTACGCCTAAGGGATGGTCTCAGAAGCAGCCCTGATCAATTTTTCTCCCTCTTACTCATGAAGCCCCTTAATGTATTCCAAGGTATCAACTACGAAGGATTTTACGTCCTTATCGTTTGTTTATTTTTCATTCAGTCAATATACTCCATGGGCCAGAAATAGTCTATGTTACGCAGATACAGTGGTGAAAGGTACACACTGTCCCTGTCGTCATGAGCGGACAACCCAGTGCAGGTGGGAGGAGCACTGGGGAAATGCAGCTGAGAGCAAGGACAGACAACCCTCCAGGAACCACACTGGACTTCAGAGAGGCTTGTTGGCTGCTGTTCACCTGGCAGGCTTCTAGATACCCAAGTACCCTTGGGCTTGGTGCCTGCTCCTCGCTCTGTTGACACCCTCCCTCTAGGATGCCTCAGTGAGTTTACTGCTGTCTATTTGTAGCTAAGGACATGAGGTTTATACCTCCATCCATTCAGACTCCTCCTGGGTCCAGACTCATATATTCAAATGTCAGCGTAACTCTCTGTATTGACCTCTTTATGCATTATAATGATACATTCCTCATATGGCCATCATGAAAAGCAAACATGAAAGGAAAAGCACAGGAGTGCCTGGCACCAGTGTAGGTACTCAATGAACATTAGCTGTTGGTATTATCCTTGACATCTCCGTGTGGGGTGAAGTTTTATTACCGGACATCTCCATGTGGATATCTAACAGCTGCACCATGTTATCTAGGCTATGAAACAATTCTTGGTTCCAACCACCATTCTGTTCTTATCGATGAATTTCTCAAGGCTTCGGTGATGGGAGTGTGTGTTTTTCCACACAATGGACATGATTAGGAATGGTAGGCCAGGTCCTGCACAATAAATTGCTCCAACATTCCTATGGGTGACCATTGAGACAAGTTTCAGCCAACAAATGTAGCAAAGAATTGGAACTACTCTCAGCTGTTCATGTGAGTACTCTCAATCCAGAATATCTGGTAAATCAACTGTTAGGGATTGAATTGTGTCCCTTCAAAATGTATGTGGAAATCCTAACCCCTGTACCTGTAATTCTGACCTTGTTTGGAAATAAGGGGCCTGCTTTTATTATGTGAATGAGGTCATACCAATGTAGGGTGGGTCCTAAGCCTAACTCTTCTTAGTTATAAAAGGAGCAGAATACACACAGACACAAACAGGTGAAAAGGAAGACAGACAAAGAAGACAGATGCTTCTAGAAGGCCAGGAACACAAATGATTGCTGGCATCTACTAGAAGCTGAGGTAGACAAGGAAGGACCTCCCACTACAGCCATGCCCTGAATTCGAACTACTACCTGCTAAACTGTGAGAAAATAAATTTCTGTCCTTTAAAAGCCATCCAGTTGTGTTATTTTTTGTTATGGAGGGACTAGGTAACTAACACACATACCCGTGCTTATAAGTTCAGCCCAGTGCAGAATAATTTTCTTCCCTCCTTGGTCTAGCCCACCCGAACCTCCTCTTTCCCTATCAGTGTCCTTTGCTTTCACCTAAGAGCTATGACAGAGTCCGCTTGATGCTGACGCATTGAAATTTCAATTTATTTTTTATTTATGATTACTATTAATTCCAATATTTTCTACGGTTTTCAATGGAGACAGTCCTATAATCTATGAATAGCAGTTATACTTTTTTTGTACTAGCTTACACTTCCAGTGTTAAATGTTTAATAAAAATAATGATAGAAGCATCCTTATTTTATTTTTTATTAATTTTAAAGAGAATGTCCCACCCGTCACCATGAACTATCATGCTAGTTGTAGTTTTCCATGTTCGGGAACTCCTTTTCTGTTCCATGTTTGCACCTAGTCCTTATCTGTCCGTGTGATTGGATTTTATCAACCTGCTTTGCCCCCATCTCTTGAGGTGAGCATATGTCTTCTCTTCTTTCACCTATGCATGTGGTGAATGAAATTACTAAATCTTTAATGTTCACTCAAATTTGTATGCCTACAATAAACCGCCTTGATCATGGCATGTTACGTGGTTTACCCTTTGCTGGATTTCCTTTGCTGGCATCTTATGTAGGGTTTTGCATCTCAGTTACTGAGTGTGCTTGTCCTCTAACTCTTCTTCTACCTTCCTTCTCTAATTTGTTATCATTTTTAAACTAGCCATAAGGATCAAGTTAGGGGAGTGTCTCATGGTTTTCTAATCTCTGTTGACTGCGTACAAGATTAAAATGACTGTTTCTTGCATGTTTGCTGGAACCTGACTGGAAATGATCTAGGTCTGCCATTTTCTTTGTAGGGAGATCTTGAACTACTGACCCATTTTATTTAGTGGTTAAAGGCCTCTTCTGGTGCTAATTTACTTGTAAAAAATTCTGATGCATGTTCTAGATTGCTCGAATCTCATCTTTAAATATTGATTATCAGGGCTTGTAGCCTCATGCAAGCCAATTAATCAATCCCAGATTTCCCCAAAGTCAGGCTCTGCAACTATTCCCGGTACCAAATTCCCTCATCTAAGACTTATTTGCAAAGAAAGATACAACAGTATGCTATCTACGCAGTTGTGTATCCGCAGCCTTCTTGAGTCCATAACGTGAGGTTACAGTCTTCTAATACTTTTTTTGTAATTGTTCTCTTTCTTATTTTTTTTTTTTTCCTTTTTTCACTGCCAATACCGCCCCCCCCCCCCAGTCTAGTAGTTTTAAAGTTGTGCGTTTCAGGTTCAAGTCTGTAATCCAGCTGGGATTCTGTGTGTGCTGCATGTGTGCATCAAAAGAACACGCTTCTAGAAGCAGAAAGCAGGCAGTGCGACTGTTGGGTGGTTGGCGGGGGAGGGGGAGGGGAGCTGCTGCCCAGAGAGGGCGCCCGAGGGAGGCAGGAGATGCCAGGCTGCCCACCGCGAGCCCACAGGCTCCAAGGAGGCGGAACCTGCGTGCGCCATGAGCCTTTTGAGACAGGCCCAAGCCCGCCCAGCTGGGTGCTAACCTCGCACCCGCCAGGCTTGCGGGTTCCCCCAGGACTAGGGGAAGCCTGAGGCCAAGGAGGGCAAGACCTAGGGTCTGGACCTGGGAACTGGTTCTGCCATGTGTGATCGCAGCACTTATGCTGGGAAGGAGGGCAGGAAGCATATCGCAACGTGCGTCCGGATGATGACCCAGAAGGGCAGGAGTTGTGGTCACCCACGGACTCTGCGTCTGCATATGGACGCCCCCAGGGTGCAATTCCAGGAGCAGAAGGCAAAGCCACAGAGGCCACAGTGCACCTCGCAGATGCTCCCCAGGGGCATTGCCCTAAATTTGGGGAACAGTCCCTCCTCTGGGCTAGGGACTTTGTTTCCTCCATTGTCATCACTGACTGTGAGCAGACTCTTGTCTAGGCAGACTAATGAGGAGTTATCAAAATGAGCTTCAAAGTCCGGATTTGAGTTAAGGATCATAAATTAACACAGAGAAATACGACTTTAGCAATAAGTGCCTGCTTGAAGCCCAAGTTGCCTGAAAACACGGAATTTCAGTCTTTCAGCTCCTCTGCTAATCTAGGGACTAAGAACAGGATCTCACTGGAGCTCAAAGATGTGGGGCACTGGGAATACTCTGGGTCTGTCTGCTCCTGGCTGATTGCCTGATTCCCAGTTTTATTATACAGCTTAAATACAGACCAGAAGAGGAGTTTGGGGCTTGACACCTGACATCTTAACACCAGTTCCTGTTTCTTGAGGAAGGAAGAGGTAAAATAAATTAGCGTTTACTGTTTCCTTCTCCATCCCGGAAGTCCTGATGAAGACCCTCTCAGGTAAGGACTGACAGGGAGTGGCTTGGTTTACTATTCAACTTTGTCCTTCGGTCACTTTGTTTATGTCCTGCATGTAAACTATTGTGCATTGAGAAGCATTCTAATTCTTGTGCAGAAGGACTAGACCTCCTGCAGAATGACTATATTGTGCCTCCCTCGGGCACCCCTGTCTGCGCAGCACCCCCCAACCCCAACTGCCGAACCGCCTCTCTCCTGGCATTCTGCTTCTAGAAGCATGTTCTTTTGATGCAGAGATGCAGCACACACAGAATCCCAGCTGGATTACAGACCTGAACCTGAAGACCTTATGCAGAATGACAATTTATGAACCACTAAGCTCAGTACTAAAGCAGGTACTTACCCCTCAGAGAAGGCCCTGGGGAAGGTTGACACCTGCATTCCCCAGCGCTCCTGCTGCTCTAGAAGTGCCTGAAATGCCTCTCTGGGAAAGGCCTTCAGAGTAGTAGGCTCATGGCCCACGTGGGAATTCAGGCCTATTTTTCTGTTAGAACATCTCATTTCGCTCTGAAAATATTATTATCCAGTTTATTCACCAGGCATGAGTACAGACATCTCATATTTTCAAAATTAACCCCATTCTCTAATACTAATGTGCCACCAAGAGTATATTCCAAAGTGTTTGCAATAGGCTAGAAAGTCTTTGCAAAGAGGGGAGTCCTGCGCCATGTTGTGCAGTGACAACAGGGTTGGCATAATATGTTTACCGAGATACCTACCACTTTTTTTTATTTTTTATTGTGCTTTATTTGAAACTTTACAGAGCAAATTACTTTCTTGTTCAACCATTTATACACAATTGTTTTGTGACATTGGTTGCAATATTCATGATGTGTCAATATTGTCCTCTCCTATGCTCCAGTTCCCCATTTCCATCCGCCATGATTCCTGTTCCGTCCTGCCCTCTTTTCAGTGCTTTTGGGCTGGTTTTGTACTTTTGGTCTCATACACATGATTGAACTAAGAAACACTTTCTTCACGTGTGTTGTTGTTTGTTTTATAGACCTGTCTAATCTTTGGTGGAGGGCGAACTTCCGAAGATACTTTCCACTTTGTTGCTTGCCATAATTCCTGAAATTCCAAGCCTGCCACCTGAAGAACTTCCTTTAGTGTTTCATTTAGAGCAAGTCTGGTGGCGATGAATTCTCTTAAGCGTCTTTCACCTGAGAATGTCAATATTTTTCCTTTACTCATGAAGGAAATAACAGCCTATAGAACACCGGGTTAATGTTTCTTTTCTTTCAGTGTTGAAAAAATGTTGTTTTCACAGCCTTTTGGCCTCCATGGCTTCTGATGGTGAATACAGAGTCATTCCAATTGTTTCTCCTGTGTGAGATGAGTTGTTTTCTCTCTAGCTTCTTTGAAGACATTTTCTTGGTCCTTGTTATTCCACAATTGACTATGAGGCATTTGGGCATAAAATTATGTGAGTTTAACTTGTTGGAGTTTGCAGAGCTTCTTGAATCTGTAAGTTTATGTCTTTCAACAAATTGGGAAAGTGTTGAGCCAGTATTTGTTCAGATACTTTTTTCTACACCACATATTTTTTCTACACCGTATGGAATTCCAATAAATAAATGTTAGATATTTTTGAATTTTTTTGAGGCTCTGTTCATTTTTTTTCAATATTTGTTCTCTGTTTTCAGATTGGATATTTTCAATTGAACTGTTTTCATCTCATTGATCCTTTTGTCTGTCAACAGCATTCCGCTGTAGAGCTGATCAAGTGAATTTTTTATCTCTATTTTTCTGTTTTTCCTGTCTAAAATTTTCATTTGTGAATGGTTTCTATGTATTTTTCTATTTTTCTAAGTTGTGCCTGTTACTTCTTTGAGCATGGTTAAAGTAGCTTTTTAAAGTTTTTGTCTGTGATTCCAAGACTGTGTCTTACTTCAATCTTACAGAAAATGTCGATGTTGTTTGTTTTAGGAATCACTTGACCCAGTTATGTTCAGGCTGCAGGTTCTTTCCCAACTTCTGTGTGTTGTGGCTCAGATGTCAGTTCAGATTTTGAAGACTTTGCAGTGATATTTGGATGTAATCTATGGGAGTGTCACTCAGTCTGGGACCTTGTTGGTGTTCTAACCCATAATGCAGTTCTCAAAGGATTGATCTACTTCTTAGGGTCAGAGCAAAGCATATGCAACTGTGGGAGTGGGGAGGGGTATGAAAAACAACTTTATGGTATCCCCCTCTTGAGCCGCCTGGTCTCTGTCTCTCTGAGGCTCTCTGATGTCTGAGCAGCTACCTTCCTGGTCCACTGGCAAGAATGTTGGGGCTTTAATCTCTTCATTCTGCTGCACAATTAAGTGACTGGGTCTGCGTATGAGGCCAAATAATGGTAAGATGGAGAAAATGTAACAGAGATTCCTGTACATTATTTGGTCCTTATATACTTAGGTCAGAGAGAAGGCACACTGTTTCGGGTGATACTTCGAAACAGGTATGGAGAAAAAGGCATTAACAGGTCGATAGCTGCATACTAGGTGTTACGGATTAAATTCTGTCTTCCCAAAATGTATATATCAGCTTGACTAGGCCATGCTTCTCAGTATTGTGCGATTATCCACCATTTTGTCAGCTGATGTGATTTTCCAATGTATTGTAAATCATACCTCTATGATGTTAATGATCGAGGATTTGAAGCAGTTATGTTAAGGAGGCAGGGCTCAGTCTACAAGATTAAGTTGTGTTTTAAGTCAATCTCTTTTAAGATATAAAAGAGAAAAGAGCAGAGAGACAGGGGGACCTCAGTAGCACCAAGAAAGAAGTGTCAGGAGCAGTGCATCCTTTGGACCTAGGATCCCTGTGCTGAGAACCTTCTTGTCCAGGGGAAGATTGGTGACAAAGACCTTCTCGTAGGAGTGACAGAGAGAAAAAGCCTTCCCCTGGAGTTGGCACCCTGAATTTGGACTTATAGCCTCCTAGACTGTGAGGGAATAATTTTCTTTGTTAAAGTCATCCATTTGTGGTATTTCTGTTACAGGAGCACTAGATATCTAAGATGCTAGGTACCAGGAGATGTACATTTCCCAGCTCTTTCGCTCCCAGGGACACTATGACTAAGTAGCCAATGCCATAAATCCATGCGAGCAGACTGTTCTGATTACTGCTTTGACTCTACTGTCTGTTATGGTAACCACACCCACCTCGTCTTTGTTGATTGAGTGCCACCACTTGGATGCTACCACCATGGGGTCCAGTCAACTGCATTGTAGTCAGGTGTCTTCATTCAGTTAGGGCAGTTCTCACTGTGGACTCTTACTTACATAAAATAGCAACCACAGAAGTCTTCAATAATGCTGGGGCTTGCTTCCCAAATTTGTACCTCACTGCTATGGTAAAAAGAGAGCCCTCTGGGCACTCCGTGTGTGGGTCTGTGGGTCCAGCCTAATAAATCCATTCTAACATTTCAATTTCCCTCAGCCTTTGGATACCTTCTCCTACAGTATACAATGGCAGATCTGCCATTTCCACTTGATTTATTTTAGGCCACCACTTAATCCATGCTTCAGTAAACCAGCCAAATAAACTATGAGATCCTTTTCTAACCTCTCAAGCTGAAACACTGAATGAAGAATCTATGCTTCCTGGGCCTATATCAATAAACTCAGACTAATCCACCTTTATGTTGCTTGCACCGTTATCCCACACCCAAAATAGCCATTCCCACACATATTCACCAGGTTTCTGTATGTATATATTAGAAAAATCAAGCAGTTCTTTTGGAGTTTAGCATAGCTTTTCCTGGGTCACACTTCATAGCTCACCTTTTGGGGCTTGTTGGGACTGAAGTCTAGGTATAGGTCTAGAAGCAAAAATGGGCAGTGGCAGTGGGATGTTCAGCCGTGTCTTATAAGGCATCTGCCTAAGGTGATGCCCCAGGCAATGCCCCAGACACCACCCCAGGAGACAACTCAAACAAGACACTTCAGGCACAGCTGGGGTAATCTCATCAGATGGAGGTGGAAGGGATAATTGTTTTACTGGGAAGGGTGGCTTAGCCGGCAAAGTTAGAGAATCTCTTCAGATGGGAGTAAGAGGTCTGGTTCTGTTAGGAAGAGCGATTCAACAGAAATTGGAGGTTCATTGTCCCCCGCTTCCTGACTATCTGCCCATATGTCCTCATCCCAAGTTTCAGGATCCCATTTCTTCCCAATCAGTGCCCTTACTTTAACTTCAGAAACCATTTGAGGTTGGATATTCAACTGGCGCTTTAATTCAGTCACTCTTATGATAAGAATCTGAGTTTATTTTTGGCAGCATTAGCCTTGTTACTATAAGAAATATGGTTTTCTTTCTGGGCACAAGTGGCAGCTTTCAGATCTTGTATGTGGTGCTTGAGCTTTGAGTCCATTTCTTTCATTCACCAGTGTGGCTAGCAAAAGCAGGACCAACCAAGCAGCTTCCTTATTATTCTTATTCTGACAAAATTATAGAAAAGTATCAAATATGTAATCAGGCAGAGCCTTGTCTCTCACAAATATTTGATCCAGTGGTAGTAGTATTTTGCGTATTTCTATTGTCACCTCCCACCATGGATTAGCAATAGCCTATTTACTACTGGAGACAGTCATCAGTGCCTTTAAGATTAGCCAGACTTGAGAATCAATTGAGAAAACTCATCCTTAAGATTTGGTTCCTCTGGAACCAGTGTAGGTACCAAATGTCTTAGCCTGGGATCTCTAGAGATGCAAAACTGGTGAACAGAATATATATATACACACATATATATGAAAAAAAAAAAAGAGTGTGTGTATATATACGTGTGTGTGTGTGTATATATATATATATTTAAAAAAAATTTTTTTTTTTATATGGAAACCCTAGTCGCATAATGGTTAATAGCTATAGCTGCTAACCAAAAGGTTAGCATTTCGAATCCACCAGGCGCTCCTTGGGAACTCTGTGGGGCAGTTCTGCTCTGTCCTGTAGGGTCACTATGAGTTGGAACCGACTCGACGGCAATGGGTATACACACACACACACACACACACACACACCCATATATGCTTACATATGTTAGTTGTGGCTGTTAGAGGCCATCGATCCTGTGTAAAACAGAATGAAACACCGCCTAATCCTGAACCATCCTCACAATCATTGCTATGTTTGAGCCCATTCTTGCAGCCATTGTGTCAGTTCATGTTGTTGAGCGCCTTCCTCTTTTTTTCTGACCCTCAGCTTTTCCAAGCATGATGAGCCTTTCCTGGGACAGGTCCCTCCTGAAAATATGTCCAAGGCACGTGAGACGAAGTCTCGCCATCCTTGCTTCTAAGGTGCATTCTTGGTGTACTTCTTCCCAGATGGATTTGTTTATTCTTCTGGCAGTCCATGGTATATTCAGTATTCTTTGCCAACACCATATTTTAAATGAATCAGTTCTTTGGTTTTCCGTATTCACTGTCTAACTTGCTCAAGCATGTGAGGTGATAGAAAATATCATGGCTTTGCTCAGGCACACCTTAGTCCTCAAAGTGACATCTTTCCTTCACAACACTTTAAGGAGGTCTTTTGCAATAGATTTGCCCAATGCAATACATTGTTTGAATTCTTGACTGCTGCTTCTGTGGGCATTGATTATGGATTCAAGTTAAATGAAATGCTTGATGACTTCAGTATTTTCTCTGTTTATCATGGTGTTGCTTACTGGTCCAGTTGTGAGAATTTTTGTTTTCTTTATGTTGAGGTGTAATCCATACTGAAGGCTGTAGTGGTTGCTCTTCATCAGTAACTGCTTCAAGTCCTCTTTACTTTCAGCAAGCAAGGTCGTATCAGCTGCATATCATAGGTTGTTAGTGAATCTTTCTCCAAAACTGATGCCATGTTCTTCTTCTTACAGACCAGCTTCTCAGATTATTTGCTCAGCATACAGATTGAGTAAGTATGGTGAAAGGATACCACCATGACACATAACTTTCTCATTTTAAACCACACGGTATCCCCTTGCCCTACTCAAATGACTGCCTCTTGGTCTACATAGATATTCCGCATGATTACACTTAAGTGTTCTGGAATTCCCATTCTTTGGTAAGCTATCCATAATTTGTCATGAGCCACACAGTTGAGTGTGCTTGCATAGTAAACAAAAATAGGTAAACATCTTAGTGATAGTCTCTACTTTCAGCCAAGATCCATCAGACATCAGAAATGATATCCCACGTTCCATGTCTTCCTCTGAATCCAGCTTGAATTTTTGGTAGTTTCCTGTCTGTGTACTGCTGCAACTGTTTTTAAATTAAATTCAGCAAAATTTTTCTTGCATGTAATGTTAATGACATTGCTCGATAATTTCCGCATTGCGTTGGACCACCTCTCTTTGGAATGGGCACACATATAGATCTCTTTCAGTCATTTGGTCAGGTAGCTGTCTTCCAAATATATTGGAATAGACAAGTGAGCACCTCCAGCACTGCGTCCCTGTGTTGAAACATCTCATTTGGTACGCCATCAATTCCTGGAGCCATGTTTTTTGCCAATGCCTTCAGTGCAACTTGGAGTTCTTCCTTCAGTACCATCAGCTCTTGATCCTATGCTACCTCCTGATATGGTTGAACGTCGACCAATTGTTTTTGGTGTATTGAGTCTTTGTATTCCTTCCATCTACTTTTGATGTTTCCTCTGTTGTTCGATATTTTGCCCATAGAATCCTTCAGTATTGCACCTAGAGGCTTGAATATTTCCTTCAGTTCTTTCAGTTTGAGAAATGCCAGGTGTTTTCTTCCCTTTTGGTTTTCTAACTCCAGATCTGTTCACATTATATTATCATACTTTGTCTTCTCCAGCTTCCCTTTCAGGTATTCTATTGAGCTCTTTTACTTTATTTTTCCTTCCATTCTCTTTAGCTACTGTACATTCAAGAGCAAGATTCAGAGTCTCTTGTGACATCCTCTTTGGTGTTTGCTTTCTTTCCTGTCTTTCTAATGACTTTTTGTTTTTTTCATATATGATGTCCTTGCTATCATCCCACAACTAATCTGGTCTTCGATCATTAGTGTGCAGTGCATCAAATCTATTCTTGAGATGGTCTCTAAATTCAGGTTTGATATACTCAAGGGCATACTTTGACTCATGGACTTGTTTGAATTTTCTTCAGCTTCAACTTGAATGTGAATATGAGCAACTGATCATCTGTTCTGCAGTCAGCCCCTGGCCTGATTCTGACTCATGATATTGACCAAGTGAAGAGTGATTCAGAGAAAAACATGGGTAGAGTGTGACCTAATTTCCATAAAAACAAACAAATGAATGTACTTACATGTGTCCCGGCAAAAAGAAGTGTGTAAAAGGGTACATATGTATCTTGGACACTGGACACTTCAGGGGAGCAGGTACAATATACTTATGTGGGGATGGCTCTTATTATAACTTCTATATACAAATCTCTATTGTTAAATGTGTTATAAGAATGTAAAAGCTTTTAAAGTTTAATAACATCATACGTGTATGTGTGTGTATTTGAAACTTTTTTTCTTTTGACTATTTTATATATGTGTTTTTTAGTTATCTAGTTTTTTTTTTAGTGTGGCTATAGCAGAGATACCACAAGTGGATGGCTTTAACAAACAGAAACTTATTCTCTCACAGTTTAAGAAGCAACAAGTTTGAAGTCAGGGCACTAGGTCTAGGAGAAAGCTTTCTCTCTTTGTGGCTCTGGGGGAAGGTCCTTGTCATCTATCTTCCCCTGGCCTAGGAAATTCTCAGCGCGTGGACACTGGGTCAAAAAGACGTGCTCCACTCCAGGCACTTCTTCCTTGGTGGTATGAGGTCCCTCTCATTTCTGCTCACTCTTCTCTTTGTATCTCAAAAGAGACTGACTCAAGACTCACCCTAATCCTGTAGATTGTGTCCTCCCTCATTAACCTAACTGCCTCTAATCCCACCTTATTAACATCACAGAGGTTAGAATTTACAACACATAAGTAATCACATCAGATCACAAAATGCAGGACAACCACACAATACTGGGAATCATGGTCTGGCCAGGTTGGCACACATTTTGGGGGACACTATTCAATCCATAACAATAGAGAAAACACTGTCTTCAATGCCAGATTCAGAGACTTTTATCAATCTATGAAGGGCAAACACAGATATTGAACAAAATTCAGACCAGCGAATTATTGCTTGCTCTTGTAACTAATGACTTCTTCTGGTCTCTGTACCTGGAAATGGCCAAAAAGAATTCTGTGAGGATTAATTCAGTTATTGCTAAAACATCTACTGCATTTACATGTCTACAGATAAGGAAGAATGCTGGACACCATGTGTGATTCATTAAGTAACACGGGGACTATTAGACTGTTGTTCTCCTTTTCTGATATGCCACTATCACCTTCTCCCCTTGTTGCTCTCCTGAAAAACCCACACTTGTATATTCTAGGCTTTTTTCCAGGATTGAATTTGCAGGAAGTTGAAGATATATCTTTGAAAGATAAAAAAGACTTTGGCCACATTGTCTTTAGACAGTCGAACTTCCCAGCCAGCCTCTGTGCAGGATGGGAATTCACAATCCCTCCTACTCAGTACCTCTGAGCAGGACGGGATTTCTGTTTCATTATCAGGAGACTGTGGAATTCACCCCTCTTCGGAAAACTTACTTTCCTTTGCCTCAAACTGTCCCTCTCAGGATCTGTCACGGTCACTCTGAGAAATTCACATGGGCAGCCTGTATGGAAGTGCCCATCCTAGAGTCCGTGCCCTTCCTTCCTTGCTCCGTAGGGCTTCCTCTGACACTTGGGGTCACATCTCCCAGGGAGTACACACCTCTGGCACTTCCAGGGATTCCCAGGCCCTGGGATACTGTGGATGGGACTTGGAACTCAATCTGTTTCTTCCCATCCTCACCTTTGGTTATCTGTGTTCTGTCTTCACCAGATTTAGGAGGCCTTGTCTTCTCTTTGCTCATTTCATTTCAGTCAGGCTTTTCTATTCCAACTCTCTGATCTCAGGACAGATCAGGTTAGACCACAGAAAAGAGAAAGACCAAGCAAACATCACTGATCTGTGCAGAAGCTGCTGGGAAGGGATTCGATTCTCATTGGTTTAGGGTTTTAAGCCCACTGCTCACCGGCAGGCAGGTTCCCTCCAGAGTCTGGCTTCTGTCTGGTACCTTGTACTACAAAGAACTCAGTGACCAGCCCACCTTCACAATCACACCTCCCTTAGAGCTATCTTTGCAGAGGCTCTTTCTCAGACTTCCATGTCCCACTGAAATCCCATTTCTCTTTCCTTACAAACATTGTGCTCATTCTCAGGGCCCTGAGACCTCATCTGCAGGTGAGTCTTGTCCTCTTCTCTCCTTGGCGGGGGGAGCTTTGGAGTGGACCTCATGTCTTTGGACAGCTATTCTGGGGCTTCTTCCACCCTGGTGCTCTAGGGCTGGATCTCTCCATGTACTTGAGGGGTCATGGAAGGGGCACAAGGCTAAAAGAGTGGATCTTCCAGGTGAGGTGGGTTTAAGAAGCCTGAATGAAGTTCTTCCCTGAAGGGTGCGTATTTTGCAGTCCAGACATCCTGCTTCTCTCAGTCTAAGAGTCCTAGCACGTCTTCAGGCGCTTTCTCCTTTGACCTTGAGGCCATGCCTGCACCCTCTGCAGCCAGGTCTCCGACATGTGTAGCAGCACCAGTAGGTGTGGTAGCCTCTTCAGCCCCTGTCTCCTCCTCCAGATGCTCCTGGAGGTGCCTGGCTCTTCTTGCCAGGACTCCAGGATGCTGACCAGGAACTCAGTGTTAGTTAGACTGAGGGCACACCTGATGGCACTCACTTTCTTCAAAAACTCAGCCTCAAGACCAGGGGCCTTTTCCCGACAGGGGTGTGAGATGTTTTGGTCTGGTCTGCCAGACCATGGCTAACCCCTTGACCTTACACACTTGGGTAGAATACTCATACTTGACCTATAGATCTCTGGAGTAATTTGATGAGTGGGAATTCTGCCTAGTGGAAGCTGATGCAAAAGGCCTCGCTGATACTTGGGGAATCCTCCTGGGCTTGGAACTTGGGCTTTTTGTTCTCATGTTCTACCCTGAGTGACACTTTCCTCTTGGGTTGAGACTTGCAATAATGGAGAGTTAATTTACATGAGCCCTCTGGGCTCTGGTGTCTCAACTGTGACCTAAGTCTCTGGTCTAGGGATCCCTGGAGGCCTCTCCATCACCACCATCCTCCACTTCCACAGTCCCCATGGTTTCTTTCTTCTTCCCCAGGCACAGACCATACTTTAGGGAATTTACTCTGGGCAATAAAGTCTCCTCCAGAAAATTTCAGTGATGGTGCTACCTTATAGCGAAAGTCTATCGTTTTTCCAAAAATTATAATACATTGATTTAAAAATAAAACTCCCAGTTTTCTTTTAGTAGATTCCAATTCATAGCAACCCTATAGGACAGAGTAGAACTCCCCTTAGGGTTTCCAAGGAGCAGCTGGTGGATTCCAACTGCCAAACCTTTTAGTTAGCAGCCGAAGGTTTATCTTGTGATAGTTTATAATATAAACAGAGGATCGCCACATTAAAAAAAAATTTTTTTTTTTTGCGTTTGTTGGATGGAAGTGAATTTGCTCCTGTGGAATATGGAAGTTACCTCATCCTCTGCACCTTCATGATAATACATGGTTTCTCTAAAAACTGTTTTCTATGAAAGTTATTTTTTTTAGTAAATTTAGAGTGTAAACATTGAAACAGGAGAATCGGTCTCCTCTTTGTAACTTGTTTTCATCCTCCTTTTAAGGGAAGGATTTTCACAGAAGGAATTATACTTAAAGAGACAGCGTAATTTGTACTTTTCTGTGTGATTTAAAACTTCTCCTCGTACCCTTAACTAGCCTACACCAGGAGATTAAAATTGCCTTTCTCTGAACAGAAGCCCATTACCATGTCCTTCAGCGTGAGGCAGAAACAGATGTCCGTATTTGAGAGTCTGATGGCACAAACCTTAGTAGCTGAATCACAACCATGCCTCCTGTGTGGGTGAGCGGGGCTTGTATATGTCAGCTGAAGGGTCAGTTTTTTTCTGAGTTTGAGGGAAGGATTGGCGAGTTAAGGAAGAAAGAGAAGGAGTTTGGGAGGGGAGTGTAAGCTCCAGTGACAGACAGAAGATGGGGTGGGGGATCTCTCAAAGGGTATTAGAGGCCAGTCAGAAAAGCAGGAAGCAAGCAGCAGGAAGCAGGGCCAGTGGAGGGCAGCACTGGGTGGAGGAGGACAGCAGAGGTAATAGTAGTGGGGAGGGCAACAAAACTGGCCTGAAAAGAGTGATACATGACTGATCCTAGATGAAGCTCAGGTTGAGAAAAGTAGGAAAATAAAAAATTCTATCCTGTAGCCATCTTTGTGGTTAGGGGTTGTTAGGCTCTTGAGGGAGGTGGGCAGGAGACACAGGAGGGGAAGGGGAGTTCCTGGATCTAGGAAGGAGTCTACAGCCCTTCTTCTGCCCTCAATGATGTGGGTTCTGGCCTCTTCAACCTACCACTCCCAGAACCTCCTGAGAAATTTCCTTAGTTCTTCACATGGTATATTAATTCCATCTCATTAGAAAATATAATAATGACGTACGCTTCTTGCAACCCACCCTTTCCACCATCCTATACTCTCTGCCCCAGTTGCCCACTGGCTTCCTTCCTTTCCACCATGTTCAGATCCAGAACAAAAGAGTGCCTTTTCTGCAGCTATTCTGGAAAGCTCTCAAACTTACAATTGAATTCTTTCATTTCATCCCTCATTTATTCCTACATTTCTTATTGACAAAATAAACTTTGGTTAATTATCTACTAAATGACAGAATGTGCTTTCTCAGGAGAATCTTCCTTATGACCTTACCCTTTCATCCCAAATCCTTCATCTTGTCCTACCATGGCTCTCTTTTCTGCTGGAAGTCAGACCTTTTGTTCTGTAGCACTCATCAATCGGGGACAACTTTTCCTCACCTTTATCTGGAGTCTTAGAGAAAGGCCTTTTCCTCGTGTGTCACTGTTTCATCCTGCTTGGGTGAAGATGTCCAAACATAATGGTCTGAAGGACCTTTATCCCTTCTCCCAGCAGGAAGCTTTAATAACCTGGGAACTCTGGCTTGCTCCTGAATTTCCTTGATTCAGTAGGTACGGTTTCTCTCCCACAAGACCTGAGGTTGGCACCCTTTTCAAAATGCAGCTGAGATCTGAATTAGCACCAAGGCTTCCGTAATCCTGTGTGACATCATTGCTGACAGTGCTGAGTTCCATGGGCCCAGTTTGAAGCTAAACACGGCAACCAGAAAAACATGAAACTGTCAGGTAGGCGCTTGAGAAGTGCTAGTGCCAATGTGGGAAGAAGGAGATTAGATACTAAAAATGAATTGAAACTTTTCCGTGCCATGTAAGGGGTTACTATCCCTTGGTGGGTAAAGAGAGCACAGGGAATGATAACAGTATCATGGGCAGCTGCTTTCTCCCAGTCCTCTCATTTGACTCTGTTGGAATCATGTCTCTCCAGCTCTGGTTATAAAATGTCCACTCTGAGCCCCTCTTAGGTCTCCTTAGCCTCTGAGTCTTCACACAGGCTCTGCTCTCTGACTAGGAGATGTTCTCTCCCTTCCCATCTGCTGGCCTACTCTCCCTGGTGAAGCGTGGAGGTGAAGAAAACTGACCCCATTGGAACAGATGAGGTTTATGACTTACCGAAAAGCCCTAAGACTCAGGAATTTTGTGGTCAGCCAGAATGGGAAGTTTGGGAGTTGACTTGGGGAAATCCCATGACAGACTCTGTTTTTGTTTAGGAGGCCATTTAGAAGAGAAACCAGCAAATGGGGAGACCATTTGAGGAAGAAATTAAGAAGGTTGGGGTGGTGATGAGGAAGGAGGAGACTTCTCCAAGGAAAATAAAAGTTCCAACATGGGGATGGTAGGGGCTTGTTTTGTGTGACCCCAAAGGACAGAAGAGGCAGGAATGGTAGGGAAACAATAGAACAAAAGATAATCTGTGCCTGTTCACAAATGTAACAAATCCCCCAGTGCTTTTACCCTGTTTCCTCAGACTTTTCTCATCAAGCCATCCTTCCCCTTTTACTGAAGCCTGTGGAAAATACCTGGGGCTTCCTGGATGCTCGGCCTTTTTTCATCCCTTAACTATTCAGTCATATTCCCAACTTGGTTCAGGCATGACTTCCTGGTTGTAGTCTTCCCTGAATCTTCTCCTGGTAGATGAGTCCACTTCTTGCTCTGTACTCCATTGTACCCAGGAAACCCTTTACCACAGCATAAAACACAATTGCATTTACTACACATTCTTCCTCTCTCTGTGCCCATGCCTTCTATGAGACTCCAGAACACCTTTCATTAGCAGTAGGAGTCTTCTTCTACCTGTTGAAGGCCGACCTTACGGTTGCTTCAGCCATTGAAATAGTAGCAGAGATGATAGAAGGAGAGAATTGAAAAGATTTTACATTGAGTCTTGCCCTTTTGTTGCTCTTAAACCCTGAGAACCTGTGGGAATGACCCCAGGCCAGCCTGCTGAATGATGAGGGACCATTGGAAAGAGGATCCAGCGGTTTCACTGAGTTGATTTTATGAAACTGGCTCGCAGGTGACCTGGAATCAAATTGTAGACACGTGAATAAGCCCTGCTGCGAGCCACTGTGGCTGGCCCAGATCAGAAGAACCCCAAAGTGACAACCTGAAAAATTGTGAGCTTAGTAAATGGTTGTTTTTTTAAGACACTACCTTTTGGAGTCATTTGTTACACAGCAATACGTGACTGATACACCTGTTAACTTGGCCGTTTCTCTCACCAGGCAGTGAGGCAACTTCTCTAAGTCATTTCATCACCAAGAGCATCTGGCCTAGGGTCTGACATGTAGCTGTTTATACAGGAAATCTTTGTTGACTTAATGCATGAATGAGTAATACGAATTTTATGTGCGAGTCTGCACAAAATCATGTATGAATAAAAGCATGATTTTTTAAAAAATAAAATGAATTGAGGCTCAGAACTACCTGCTTACAAAATTGAGGGGAGTTTTTAACCTCACTTACTTTTAGGGTACTCCCTCGTCCAGATATGCAATAATTCCCAGGGTCTAATGAAGGACCAGTGCTTGGAGAAGACCTTCAACACACCCATTGCCTCAGCCTATGTGGGTGATCTCTCTAGAAGCATTCGTTCTGCTGTTTCCATTCTCAGCTGGAGCATGAGAACCTTGGTGGGGCTGTCAACAGCATAACAGGGTTTGTCTACTTATGTGCCTGCATCAGCCTTTGAGGTGCTGTAACCTACTCCAGGGCACTGTCAAGAAGGAGGTCCTACCCCTTCCCAATGTCTAGGACCCTACTATCTGACTGTCACTCTTCCCCTGGGCTCCAGTCCACTCAGTGTGATCACCCCAGTGAGCTGAGGCTTTTACCACAGACTCTTCAGAGTCTTGAAGTTTCAGGGCTTCAACACCGTGACTCCAGCTATCTCCTTGAAATGAGGTAGGGAAGGAGGAAAAATGTAGGAAGACTTTATTTTCCATTTAATGTTGCAATAAAATTTCTTGCCCTGCGTTTTTGAAGGGTCCTGCCTGACAATTCCCTCTGTTCTCTTCCAAGATGTAGGACGATGAAGAGTGAATGTTTGTTGTGTCATAATCTGCAGAAGGCTGCAAAGTGCACATGGGGTCCATTCCGCCGATGCTCACACTAGAGCACCCCACCCACGTGGAAGTCTCTGCAAGTGTTACTGAGTCCCTCCCACATCCACAGTGAACAGCTTTCAGATTCTTGTAAGAGGGAATTGTGTCCTAACACCAGCTGCTCCCTGGAAACCCTATGGGGCAGTTCTACTCTGTCGTATAGGGTCTCTGAGTCAGAATTGACTAGATGGCTACAGGTTTGGTTTTTTCTTTCAGGCGGGTGGTGAGAGTTTGATGTCAGCTCCATAATCGTGTTATTAAAAAATGATGACAAAGTACCAGGTGAAAGTAACAAAACAAAACTGAAATGTAATGGCTTTTTCACATTTATTGGCCCCACAGAGTTCCTTCGAGGTGTTTACTTTTCACTAGATTTGGAGAAATCTTTGTGAGAGAGACAACAGCTTGAGATAGCTCCAAAATTACGTTTCCCTCCTTAATGTTAGGTTACATTAAGAGCTGGTTGGCTGGTTTATGATCTGCCTGCTTCACAAAATTAGAAGGCCCATGCAGGCAGGAACTTGTCTGTTGTGTTTGTCAGAGTATCCTGGTACCTGGTGCCTAAGAAGTGCTAAAAAATTATTTGAGTGAATGTGGGTGGGTTTTTATAAAAAAACACTGTGTTGCTGTCTTTATTTAGTTAAATAGTGAAAACAGGGATAAGGAAAATGGAGACAATTATTTGTATAATTTAGAGTTACATAAGATGAGAATAGAACTTGAATAATGAAGAGATAAAAAAATAAGCTGTATGGATGGAATGTACCCCCTTCCCTTTGCTTTGGAGGGAGACATTTTAAAATTGGATTGTTTTTTCCCTACTGATTTATAGGTTCTATATGTTAATTGAAAAGTTAGTCTTTTAGGAATCACAAATACTTCTATTGAGATACAATTCACCTGCCGTAACACTGCCTTTGAAAATATGCACAATACTGTGGCTTTTAGTATATGGGCAGACTTGGCACAACAGTCACCACTGTCTAGCTTCAGAATATTTTCAGTGCCCAGTAAATAAAGGCCCTTGTTAACAAAGGCGTATTAACAGTCATCCTCATTACTCCTTTCCTCCAAGCCGTAGCAACCACTAATCTACTTCTGTCTGTGTTGGTTTGTTCTGGACATTTCATGTAAATGGAATCATACACGATGCGGTCTTTTGTGTTTGGCTTCTTTCATTTAGCGTAATGTTCTCAAGGTTCGTCCATGTTGTGGCATGTATCAGTACTTGGTGCCTTTTTGTGGCTGAGTAATATTCCAGTCTATGAATATACCACATCCTGTCTATCAGGTCATGACATGTGGGTTCTCTCCACATTTTGGCTGTTATGAATAACACTACTAGGAATCCTCTGTGTGAGTTTGTATGTGAACATGCTTTTGATTCTCCGGGTGCAGACCTAGGAGTGCAATTGCAGTGTTGTATGGTAATTCTGTGTTTAACTGTCTGCAGAATTGCCAAACCGTTTTCCAAATCAATTGGATCATTTTACATTTCCACCAGCGGTATTCCAGCTTCTCCACATCGTCACCGACACTTGTTGTCCATCCTGTTGAGTTTAGCCATCTTACTGCTTTTGAAATAATAGTGCACTTTAGTTTAGATTTGCATTTCCCTGATGACTAATGAGGTTACGCTTCTTTTCCTGTGCTTGTTGAGAGTTTCTGTATCTGCTTTTGAGAAATCTCTATTCAAATCCTTAGCCTGCAAACTTTTTTTCAGCTTTTTGCCTGTATTTTTACTCCCTTCATATACTTTTTGATATGCCAAAGATCTATAGATCTTAACAGTTTTAGCCTTCATATTTTGGGATTTTTAAAAAGTCTTTCTCTTTTATCAATAAAAAGAAAATAAAAACTTCTAAAATTTTTAGGGTTGCATATTTTAATTTTCAATATTCTATCCATCTGGAATTTTGTTTTGTGTAAGGTATGAGAAAAAGGATGAAAACATTTTTACAGGTGGTCTGAGCGATTACCAGATTGCTACAAACGCTCCTTTTCCCATGACCCATATCTTCACTGCATTTTCCCGTAGTCTGTACAGAGACGCCTTTTTACAAAGGGAGGCCACCATTCCCAGCCATTTCATTTTAAGGTTTGTTTTCTGCAATTAAATCCCTTGTGTATCTTATCTACACACCTTTTCTTTTAAGCTAATACAAACTTTGTGTGAGTAGGACCTTGTCGAGTGTAAGATGGGCTTGAATTTCATAACTGGTTCCGTGTGGTGCAGCCCAGCAGATGGACAGACAGAAGCAAGGGCTGCAGAGGCGACAGAAGCTATGAGAACATGAGCCTCTAGAGATTTGCTGTGGAATTTCAGATAAAGATTCCACGTGCCAGGAATAGTCTACATCATGTGGACGCAGTGGTGAAAGTACACATTGTCCCTGCCATTGTGAAGGGGACACCCAGTGCGGGTGGGAGGGGGACTGGTAAAATGCAGTCCAGAGAAAGGACAGACCATGCTGCAGGAACCACACTGGACTTCAGAGAGCTTTGTCGGCTGCCGTTCATCTGTCCGGCTTCTAGATGTCAGAGTGCCCTCAGGCTCAGTGCTTAGTCCTCTCTCTCTATATAGACACCCTCTCTCTAGGATGCCTCAGTGAGTCGGTTGCTGTCTGTCTGTAGCTGAGGATGTGATGTTTACACCTCCATCCATTTCAACTCCTCCTGGTTCATGACTTCTATTCAAATGTCAGCGTAACTCTGTGTACCGAGTTCTTCATCTGTAAAATGTGCCTTATAATGATACATTCCTCACATGGGTATCATGCAGAGCAAGTATCTTAAGAGAGGAGAAGCCCTCACAAGAGTCCTGGCACCAGTAAGTGTTAGCTGTCAGTATTATTACCTGACATCTCCACGTAGATGTCTAACAGCTATGCCATGTTATCAACGCCATGAAACAATTCTTGGTCCCAACCCCATTCCACCCTTATCGATGAATTTCTCAGGGCTTCAGTGATGGGAATGTGTGCGTTTTTCCACATAATGGACATGGCTAATAAAGGTTGGCCTGGTCCTTCATAATAAGTTGCTCCAAAGTTTATATGGGTGGACTCAGACAAGTGATAGCCAACTAATATAGACAAAAAATAGAACTCTCAGCTGCTCATATTTGTACTCTCAGCCTAGAATATCTGGTGAGGGTACTATATGGACTGAATTGTGTAACCCCAAAGGTACGTTGAAATCCTAACTACTGTACCTATAAATGTGACCTGATTTGGAAATAGGGGATTTTTAAAATTATTTTAATGAGGCCATACCAGTGTAGGGTGAGTCCTAAACCTAATCCCTTCTGAGTTACAAAAAGAACAGAATAGACACAGACATAAACAGGGGAAGAGGGAGACAGACAAAGGGGAAGATAATCTACAAGGCCAGGAACGCAAAGGGTGGCTGGAAGCTGCTAGAAGCTGAGGTAGACACGAGCCATTCCCTGAATTCCTACTTCTAGCCTCCCGAACTGTGAGAAAATAAATATCTGTTCTTTAAAGCCACCCAATTGTGTTATTTTTTTCTTATGGCAGCACTAGATGACTAACACATACCCATGGCTATACATGAAGCCTGGTGTAAAATAGTGTTCTCCCCCCCTTGTCTAGCCCACCTGAATCCTGCTATTTCCCTATCAGTGTCCTCTGCCTTCACTAAGACCTACAACAGAGTCGGCTTGATGCTGATGCATAGAAATGCAGTTTATTTTTTAGTTTATATTTATGATTGACTAGCATTAATTTCAATGGTTTGTAAATTTTTCTGTGGAGGCATTTCTGTAATCTGTGAGTAATAGCAGTTGCAGCTTTTCCTTCTTTTTGTTGTCATTTTGTTCTAGCTTGGACCTCCAGTGTTAAATATTTAATATAAATTATGATAGAAAGCATCCTTATTTTTTTAATATTTTTGTGTGTGCTTTAAGTGAAAGTTTTCAAATCAAGTCAGTCTCTCACACAAAAACGTGTATGCACCTTGCTACACACTCCCAATTACTCTCCCCCTAATGAGGCAGCCTGCTCTCTCCCTCCACTCTCTCTTTTCGTGTCCTTTTCGCCAGCTTCTAAACCCCCTCCACCCTTTCATCTCCCTTCCAGGCAGGAGATGCCAACATAGTCTCAAGTGTCCACCTGATCCAAGAAGCTCACTCCTCACCAGCATCCCTCTCCAACCCATTGTCCAGTCCAATCCATGTCTGAAGAGTTGGCTTCGGGAATGGTTCCTTTCCTGGGCCAACGGAAGGTCTGGGGGTCATGACCACTGGGATCCTTCCAGTCTCAGTAAGACCATTAAGTATGAATTTATGAGAATTTGGGGTCTGCATCCCACTGTTCTCCTGCTCCCTCAGGGTTTCTCTGTTGTGTTCCCTGTCAGGGCAGTCATTGGTAGTAGCCGGGCACCATCTAGTTCTCCTGGTCTCAGGATGATGTAGTAGCTGATTCACGTGGCCCTTTCTGTCTCTTGGGCTCGTAATCACCTCGTGTCCTTGGTGTTCTTCATTCTGCTTTGATCCAGGTGGGTTGAGACCAATGGATGCACCTAAGATGGCTGCTTTCTAATGTTTAAGACGCCAGACGCCAGTCTTCAAATTGGGAAAGCATCCTTATTTTAATGCTAATTAATTTTAAAGAGAATGTCCCACATTTTCCCATGAACTATCATGCCAGTTGTATTTTTCCAACTTAAGGAACTCCTTTTCTGGTCCATGATTGCTCAGAGTCCTTATCTCTCAGTGTGATTGGATTTTATCAACTGCTTTGTCCCCATCTCTTGAGGTGAGCATGTCTTTTCTTCTTCCATCTATGCTTATGGTGAATTAAATTATTAAATCTTTAATGTTCACTCAAGCTTGCATGCTGACGATAAACCCCCTTGATGATGGCGTATTACCTGGTTTATACTTTGCTGGATTTCCTTTGCCAGTATTTTATGTAGGTTTTTGCATCTCAGTTACTTGGTGTGCTTGCCCTGTAACTCTTCTTCTATCATCCTTGTCTAATTTGGTGTCAGTATTAAACTAGCCTTAGGGATGAAGTAGAGGAGCATCTCATCTTTTTCTCTTCTTTTCTGACTTTGCACAGGATTAAAATGCTCTGTTTCTTGCCTCTTTGCTGCAACCTGAATGAAAGTGGTCTCGGCCTCCTATTTTCTTAGGGAGATCTTGAACTACTGACCCATTTTGTGTAGTGATTAAAGGTCTTTTCTGGTGCTACTTAGAAAAATTTCCACTGCATGTTCTAGGCTGCTAGGATTTCATCTTTAAATGTTATGTTGTTATCACGATTTTCAGTCTCATCCACGTCAATTAATCAATCCCAGATTTTCCCTCATTTTTCCAAACTCAGACTCTACATCTATTCCTGGCACCAATTCCCTTATCTAAGACTTGTTTGCAAACAAAAATACAACCCAGCATCTTTGAGTCCATGATGTGAGAATACAGTCCCATATAACTTTTTTGTAACTGTTGTTAAGTGTTTCTCCTCTTTTTTTTGTTCATTTCCCACCTATCTAGCAGTTTCAAAGTTGTGCACTTAAGGTTGAGGCCATTAGCTGGATTGACTCCGTGCAGGGCCATGGGGTGCTAGTTGCAAATGGGCATCAAAAGAGCACTCCTCTAGAACTAGGAGGCAGGAGGAGGTGGTTGGGCGGTTGCGGGAGGGGGGAGGGAACTGGGCAGGGCTGTGTGGAGAGGGGCGCCCAGGGGAGGTGCCAGGTCGGAGGCTGCCCCACCACAATCTCACGTGCATCAGGAAGGAGCTGGCTGCAGGAGCCTTTCGCGAGAGTCCCAGCCCACCCAGCCTTGCCCTGAACTCAGACCCGCTAGGCTCACAGGTCCCACCAGAACTAGGGGAAGCCTGAGGCTACCGATGTCAAGTCCCAGGGTACACCCCTGAGCCCAGTCACAGTGCTTATGCTGGGATAGTAGGGCAGAGGAGGCGTATGGGGACTTGGGTCCAGAGGGTGACCCAGAAAGGGTGGGAGAGTTGTGGCCACTCTAGGACTCTGGCTCCGCACGTGAAGGGCCCCAGGTTGCACTTCCAGGAGGAGAAGGCGAAGCCACAGAGGCCACACTGCTCACACAGCAATCCCCCACCCCCCTCCGCCCTTTCTCCAGGCGGGACGCCCCTCTTGTGCTGTCCTCAGAAGGGCTCTTCAGGGACCACACCCCTAGTTTGCGAAGCAGCAGAGCCTGCCCCAGTCTGGACCAGGGACTTTATTTCTTCCACTCTCACCACTGGCTGAAGGCAGACTCCTGTCTCCACAGACTAAAGAGGAATTATCAAAATGAGCTCGAAACTCTAGATTTGAGTTAAGGATCATAAATTAACACGGAGAAATACAACTTTAACAACAAAGACCTGTTTGGAGCCCCAGTTGGAATTAAAAAAAAAAAAAACTTGAACAGAGGGAGTGATAAAGTCTTCCTTCTTTTGCCACGCTCTCTCGGTGGTCCCAAGCTTTCTCATCTCCTACCTCACAAGACTCTATCAACTGCTTTGAGACTTTTAGAATAAAGATCCCCAGGCATATCACTGCTGTTACCCTGTGAGGATTTCCCCAGTGCTGGGTTAGACTAAGACAGAATCCTTCCAAGGCTTCCAGGGCCTGTGTACTGGACGGTCAACACACGGAGCCTCAGAGCCCACTTCGTTTTTCCTGTAGTTGGGCATGACCCCAGGGACATGACCCTTGAGAGTGCTGACACTTCCTGAAGCCAGTGACCCTCCCCCTGGGCTTCTCTCTGCCTGGGTCTCAGAATCTCTGAGGCCAACTTGTACCCTCAGAAGTGTTTCTGCTGAAGGACATGTAAACAGCACTGTGGATTTGTGTCCTGCAGTCTGCAAAACTGCCTCCCCTGAGTGGGGTGAGGAGCTACTGAAATACTGAAATCATTGAAACTAGCAGAAGCCACAGCTCATGGTGCTGGGAGAAAACTGGGAAGGACGGAGAGGTGAAGAGGCTGTAAAGGCCCAGTCATGAAGGCGACCATGGGCCAGGATGTCCTGAAGTCGCAAAGCTGACCAATGCTGAGTGCCCTAAAAGCTGCCACTCCTGTGCACATCTTTTCTTTCAATGGACAAAGTCTTCCCCTGCTCTTATGTGCCTGGCCTGGAAGGGCCTTTGACTTATAACATGAAGCAGCCTCCAGAGCCTCTTGGGGCAAGTGATGGTCAAGGAGGCTCTGCCTAACCCCACCCTGCCCTTCCCACTTGTCAGAGGACCAGGAATTTCAGTCTTCCAGCTCCTGGGCTGATCTAGTGACTTGTAACAGGATTTCGCTGGAACTGGAAGGTGTTGAAGACAGGAAGTACTCCTGGGTTTCTTCACCCAGCTGAATGCCTAGTTCCTGGTCTTATTACACGGCTTACATTCAGGATAAGAAGAGGCATTTGGAGCTTTACGCATGACCTCTTAGCAGAGGTTTCTGTTCAGGAGCGAAGAGGTAAAAAGAAAGCAGTGTCTACTAAGTCCTTTTCCAAGAGTCTCAGGAAATTCTCACGAAGACCTTCTCAGGTAAGGACTGACGGGAAATGCCTTGGTTTAATATTAAACTTTGCCCTTGACACATTTTGTTTATGGAGGGCATATACAATATTGTCCGCTCAAGGAAGCACTGTAATTCTTATCTAGACTTTATGTAGAATGAGTATATATAAAACCTAAACTTGGTCCTTAAGCAAGGGGTTACCTCTCAGAGAAGGCCTATGGGAAGGTTTCTACCAAATTCTGTGGTGCTGCCATTGCTCCAAGGAGCCCAGGTGGTGCCAAGTTTGAGCACTCGGCTGTTAACCGAAGGTTAGTTTTTTGAACCCACCAAAAGGCTCTAAGGAGTAAAGACCTGGCGAACTGCTTACGTTAAGATTACAAACCAGGAAACCCTATCGGGGAAGTTCTCCTTTTACACTGGGTCACAATGACTCAGAAACCCACTCGATGGCACCTAGCAATATCAACAGGAAGCCGTTGCCCCCCATGTGCTTGAACTGCCTTTCTGGGGAAGGTTGGCCTTCAGAGCCAGCTCATGGCCACACGGGAACTGAGACTCATGTTTTGTTACCACGCCTTAGTTTCAGTCAGTAAATTTATTTTCCAGTTTATTCACTAGACTGGACTACAGACATATCTCAGGTATTGTCAAAATTAATTCCATTCTCTACTAATGATTTGCCAGGATGTATTTCCAAGCGTTTCCAAGAGACTGGAAAAACTTTCCAAAGAGGCTTGTTCAGCGCCATGTTGTGCAGTAACTACAGTGTTGACATAGTATATTTATCCACATAGTTTCCACGTTTTCTGCTTTCCATAAATACAACTGAAATTCCAAGTCTACCACCTGAAGTACTTCCTTTAGTGTTTCACTTAGAAGTCTGGTGGTGATGAATTCTCTCAGTTTTCTTTCCCCTAAGAATGGCATTATTTGTGCTTTACTCCTGAAGGTAATGATTGGACATAGAATTCTGGGTTAATATTTCCATCTTTCAGGGTTGAAAAAATGATGTTTCACAATCTTTTTTTTTTGGCTTCCATGGCTTCTGATAGTGAATACAGAGTCATTCAAATTATTTTTCTGAGGTGAAATGTGTTGTTTTCTCTCTACCTCCTTCCTGAGTATTTTCTTGACCTTTGTTATTCTGCAGTTGATTATGATGTATGGTATTTTTATGCAAGTAACCCATGTTCTATATATATATATGTGTGTCAACTGTTTTTCCCCTCCCGGGTATGTCTGTGAGTACAGTATACTGTTTTTTTCTTTTTACATGCTGCTGTTAAAAAAAAAAATTAGAGTAATGTACTTACAAATATACTTGGGATGTGGGGTAAGGCCCACTGGGTTGGCAAAAAACCCATAACCCGCAGAATATTTTTGTGAAAATTCGGTATTGGGGCATGGAATTATTTAACTTGCTGTGGTTTGCTGAACTTCTTGAATCTGTAAGTTTATGTCTTTCACCACATTTGGAAAGTGTTCAGCCAGTATTTTTTCAAATACTATTTTCTTCACCACACATTTTGTCCACTTCTTCTGGAGTTCCAATAAATAAGCTTTTTGTCTAGTTCTTGAGGCACTGTCCATTTTTTTCCATATTTTCCTCTCAGTTTGCAGAATGGATATTTTCTACTGATCTATTTCAAGTATTTAGTTTTTTTCTCTGTCATCACCATTCTGCTATTGTGAAAATATCAACTGAATTTTTGATTTCTACGATTGTACTTTTAACATGTAAAATTTTCATTTGCAAATAGCACCTATTATCTTTCCATTTATTTAAAAAGTGTCCCTGTTATTTCTTGGATTAGAATAGCATTTTAAAATCTGTTTCTTATGATTTTGAGAGTACAAGTCCTGCTTAAATTTTATGGAGAATTTTTTTGTTTTCAGCAGTCAATTGACCCAGTTATGTTCAGGCTCCAAGTTCTGTCCCATCTTCTGTATTCTATGGTTCAAATGTTAGTTCAATTTTTGAAGGCTTTGCAGGTGTATTTAGGTCTAACCTATGTGAGCGCCGCTCAGTATGGAACCTTGATGGCATTCTAACCCATAGTGCGGGTCTTAAAGGATTTGATAATGCTTCTTTGGGTCGGGGCAATGGATACGCACCTGGGGGGTGAACCAGGAGTTCATAGCAAGTCTGCAGAATCTCTTTCTTGCACAGCCTCCTCTTTCTCTTTCTCTTCTGCTCTCTGAGTTCAGAAGGAGTGCTTTCCTGGCCCACTGGTGGGAATGCTGGGGCTTTAATCTCCTCATTCTGTTGTGCACATCAGTGACTGGTTCTGCCTATGGGGCCAAAGCACTGGACAACCAGCCAAAAGGCTGCCACTTTGAACGTATCAAGAAGCGCCTCAGAAGACAAGCCTGGTGATCTGCTTTTGAAAAGTCTCACCCTTTGAGGCAGAATTGACTAGGTGCCAGTTAACAGCACAGAGAGAGAAAATGTAATGGAGCTTTCTCTACAATATTTGGTTCTTCCATACTCTGGTCAGAGAGAAGGATTCTCCTCTGCCAGAGTTTCAGGTGTCTGCCCACCTGCCCAGCTGCCTGTCTCTCTCCTTTACGGACCTTCTATCCCGTTTATATGAGAGAGGGCTTCTCTCGGGGCTGTTTCTGTCCACAACGGGTGTGCAGCTGTGAGATTTGGGCTCATTTAATTTCAGCCTCTAGAATGTTCATACTTTATGTTCTGGCTCCGCCCTGCCCCCATCCACCTTCAGCACTTTCCTTTGCAGAGTCCTGAGATAGTGTCCCATGCATTTGTCCAGATACTTAGTTGTCAGATACCAGCATAGCCACCGGGGGCAGTGCTGTTGTGGTTGAAGGGGGAGGGACTGTACACTGAAGGAGCTGCAAGACCTGGCTGCCTTGTGTGAGCAGGACGGGGGTGTGCTGAGGAGTGGGTGCTGAAGGTGCTGAGTCAAGGGGAGTTTAATATAAAGTTGGGTCAAGGATAGTTTGTTGACAAGGATTTATTGCCGTAGCAAGGGTTCTGGAAATGGGTTTAATATGCTGTGGGATTGCTTTTGGAAGCTTAGAAAAGGCAATGGCCCACATTCTCTGAAATGGAAATGCCAGACCTGCTAGGTCAGATGTTGGAAGAGGGATTAAAAGCCTCCAATATGTGGGCATGTCTGAGTTAGTCTTCTATAAGACCATTTCTTGGAGGTCCTGAAGGATACCCATTTCATCAAAAGAATAAGGAATGCGGAGATGAGGGGAGCACCAGCAACACAGAGCTTACCAATATGTATACTTTGTAGGGAGTCCCTGGACGCCACAAACAGTTAAGTGCTTGACTATTATCTGAAAGTCTGGCAGTTTGAACATACTCAGAGGGTCCTTGGAAGACAGTCCTGGCCATCAACTACTAAAGGATGAAAGCCTTAAAAACACTATTGAACAGTTAGTTCTACTATGCCCACATGGGGTGGTCATGAGTCAGAAATGACTTGATGACAACTAACAGCAACAATCGTCTATAGGCTCAGGTTGTTAGTGGGAGCTGGGCCGCCTAGTAGCAATGCAAATCATGGGATCCCAGCTCCACAGAGGCCAGGTGGAAGTACTTAACTGTCAGAAACAAGTTGTGTGTGATTCCAATAATGGTCAGCAGGTCAGAGTAGTAGTTATCTATTGGGGCATAATAGATTCTCCCCAAACTTAGCAGGTGTGAGATAAATGGAAAATTAATATTCAACTCATTCTGATAAATTTGGAACTAGACAAAAATTTTGGCATCACTCAACATAGTTTTCAGGTGAAGGAATAAACTAGAAAATTTAAATAACTAGTATAATAAGAGATTTTTCAAATAATGATGATATAATTGCATACCTGAATAAAAGACGAATACATCAAAATCAATGGTTTGTCTCCAGTATAGACATGAGGGTCTCAAATTGGCAAGGGTGAGAAGGGCAGACCGTTCTCTTTCCCCTACTACTTGACTGGATCAAACTGTGTTCAAAACTGTAAAATATTTAGGAAAACATTGTTTTGACCAGAGCATCAAAGGACCTCTATGATGAAAACTAATGTACTAAAATACATAAAATGAAACCTGAATGTATGCAAAAAATATGCCATATTTTCAAATGAGAAGTCTTGTCAATCAAATGGAGGTCCCTAAAACTAATATATAAGTGGAATGTATTTCCAGTCGGAATATTAAGATAGTTGTTTTTGAATTGTATACAGTGATCATATGCTACGAATAGTACAGTAGATAGCAGAGGATGTTGCTGGTGTTAGGAGACTTGGAGTCCATTTCTGACTCATAGTGATCCCATTTCACTGCCCCATAGGGTTTTCTAGGCTGTGATCATTATGGGAGCAGAACAACAGGTGTTTCCCCTCAGTGCCCCGTGGTGGGTTCGACCTGCCAAACCTTCTTTGGATTAGCAGATGAGCACTTAATCACTGCAACACTACGGCTGCTTTAAAAGGTATAGAGAAGAAAAACATGAAAAAGCAGGATACTGACAGGTGTCTACCTCTTCAGGTAACCGAACAAATTCATATTACATAGCATAGAAACTGACAAGTCGACCAATGAAACAAAATCTGCTAAAAAGTCACAATAACCATTGATATAAAGGCGGTATTTTGAGAAAATTATATTTATTTAATAAACGGTGCTGACTCAAGTGACCGTTCTGGGGGACAAAGCTTGCAAAAATGTGATACACAAATGATAGATTTGGAAAATCATGTGAAATGGAGATGACAAGACTTAATAACAATTTCCATTTTACACAGAAGGATAAAAGTTAAGCACTTGAAAAATGAGCAGTGAATTCAAAAAGATCGTTCACAGGAAATCCACATGCCCAATAAACATAGTCCAAGTTGCTCAAAAACACTGGTAGTTAAGAAAATATCAAAGTCCCAGTGAAACTGGCACAATTTAAAAATCAACACCATCTATGGCTGGCTGGGCTGTGGGGAGAAGGATACCCTGAGACATGGCTGGAGAGGTGCTTTAGGACAGCCTCTAGGGGAAAGACATGGCCATGGCTCTGTACTTTTAAAACATACTTTGAGCTGGAAATCTCACTCTATGGAGTCTATTCCACAGAAACAGATCCTGTAGTATACAACTGATAGTTATTATTAGTGTTGACCAAACGTTGACTGTACATTGATGGTTGAATGATAGATAACTTATGGTAAAGCTACATCATCAATAAATGAGTTGTAGTAGTTGAGTGGGAAAAATCTCTGTGAAGTATTATTGAAGTATTACTGAAAAAATCTAGGTGCAGAGAAGTGTATATAAAATGAGCACATCTGGGTTAAACAATATCAATTGTTTGAATATGCTTGAATACCTGTTTATGTTTATGAGTGTGTATAAGTCTGTGTGCTTGTTTAAGCAAGGATAAGAGAGACTACTTACCACATTGTTAACCTGAATTATCTTGGATTCACTTGCAGGAAAGAACAGGGGGAGGAGAGCTAGAACACGCAGGAAGAGTGGACTTAAAAAGCATGGATGATAATGTTTCCATTTTAGTAGTGTTACGTATGGACGAACAAATCTGTCTTAAAGGGAGAAAGCCAGAATATTCCTTAGAAGCAAGGATGGCTTTGGCCATGTTATCAAGAGGGAGGGACCAGTCCCTGGAAAAGGACATCATGCTTGGTAAAGCAGAGGTCCAGTGAAAAAGAGGAAGACCCTCAATGAGATTGATACAGTGGCTGCAACAGTGTGCTCAAATAGAGCAAAGATTATTAGGATTGCACGTGACCGGGTGGTGTTTTGTTCTGTGGTGCAAAGGGCCACTGTGAGTCAGAACTGACTTGATAGCTTCTGACAAGAACATGTAGAAGTCCAGATAAAGTGTACTGAATTGATATCATCTATTTAAATTATTCATGTAAGTTAAAAGATCAAAAAATATAGTGTCAGTGCCATATCTAATGACTTACAGAGAATCAAGGTAGAATATCAAGTGAAATAAGGGGCGAGAGCAATGTGGGTGGAGTGTGACCAGGCTTTCATAAAAGTAAACACCCCAGCAGATGTACTTGTGTACCTGTGACTGTGTATATGTGTCCCTGCAGAGAGGTGTAGGGAAGGATACACGTGTGTCTATTAACATTGGATACCCTGGGGGAGCAGGACCAAATTACATATGAGGGTGGGACCCTGACATAAATTTTTTTGTCACACAAATCTGTGATCTTGCAAATATGATAAAAAAACAATTTCAGAGATTTGGAAATTCATAAACATCATAGATATACGTATATTTTAACGTGTTTTGTTAGATATTTAAAATAGTTGAAAATTCTCCAGAATGACAGACAAAAGATTTGAATCACTGGCAGGAGAGCACACCGCAGAAAGTAATAATCAGATCCAGTGGATTTCTTGTTGTTCTTGGAGCCAGTGAGTTCTTCTGGTCTCTATAACTGGAAATGACCAAAAATAACTTTGGGAAGTCAGTAGAGTTACCCCTCAAATACGTCCTGCAAGTACACGTCTACAGCTAAATGTAGAAGGCTGGACACCACGTGCAATCCACTAGGTAACTCATGCGCCTCTAGAAGATTCTCTTTCCTGAATATGCTGCTTCCACCTCCTCCCTGCCTAGCCCCACTGGATAACCCACCTTTGTGCATTGTAGGCCCCATTCAGGTCTGAGCCTAGATCGTAGAGGACATCAACTGGGAAGGTAGCTTTTAAGAAGAAAGATGTTGATGAAAAGATTTCAGAAAGCAGCACCTCCCCAGCCAGCCTCTCCCCAGCCTGGGAATGCCAACCCCTCCCACCCTGATACCTCTGAGAATCTCTGAGTTTTCGGTTTGGATTCTTAGGAGACTGCAGAATTTACCTGGTCTGAACACCTTGGTTCTTTTCTGCCTGTGACCCTCTGCCTCGCAGGAGCCGTCCCTGTCACTCTGAGGAATACACACAGGAACAGACTGTGGACGGAGGTGCCCATCCTAGAGGCCCTGCCCTCCATTTCTCTGCCCCTGGGGGGTTCCCTGTGATACTTGTGGTCTCATTTCCTAGAGAGATGGATACACCCCTGTCATGTCCAGGGCTTCCCCAGACTTGGGATTTGATGTCGCGACTGAGACTGGGGCTTTGTTGTCCACTGTTGAGTCTGGGCCTGAATCTGCCCCTTCCCACCATTACCTCTGATCACCTGTGTTCTCGCTCTTCTCCCTGGGTTTGAAGCCTGTCCTCTCTTTTGGTTCTTTCACCTCAGAGGGCCTTTTTCTTCCAGTTCTTTGACCTCGCGACAGGTCAGATTTGACCACAGGAAAACAAAAAAAAATTAGCAAGTTTGTTTGACATGTCAAGAACCGGAATGTACAGCTTGATTTTAAGGAGAAGAAAAAGTTCCAAAGCTCTACCCCTTACCCTAGGACATGCTCTACAGGAAATATCCTGCAAGCCCTGGATCAACTCTTATCCACAAATGTTTAACACCCAGGGGGATTTTTCTATACCACCTCCCACTTACATTCCCCTAATGTGGCAAAAAGGATGCATCCCAATCATAAACCCAAATTCACCCTAGGAGCCCAGAAGACATGGCTTGGGTGAGTTCATTTTCCTTCAACCTGCCCTCCTCTCCTCCTACCAAGCCCTGCCTCTTTCTCTGCCTCTATACTGCTGGGAAGGGACCCAGAGTTGTTTGTTTAGGGCTTTATGTCCACTGCTCACCTGCAGACATGTTTCCCACCAGCCTGACATCTCTCTGATTCCTTCTCCTCCAAAGAACTCAGTGACACCCCCTTCACCATCACACCTCAGCAGGGCCCCCCCCCAATCCTCCCAAGTCCCACTGAAATCCCATTTCCCTTTCCCTATTTATGCTAAGGTCCCAAGATCTCACCATCCAGATGAGGCCTGTCCTATCCTCTCCTGGGCCTAGGGAGCCTCTGAGGGGACCTGGTGTCTGCGGTCAGCTATCTGGGGCTTCTTCCATCCAGATCCCCCTTAGGGCTGGAGCTGTCTGTGCACTTGGGTTGGGAGGGTTGGGGTCACAGGGGAAGGAGGGTAGGATCTTCCAGGGGAGCTGGGTGAAACAAACCTGAATGGAGGTCTCTCCTGAAGGGCCCACGTTTCCAGCCCAAAGGCCCTGCTCCTCCTAGTCCCGGGGTTCTAGCACGTCTTCAGGCGCTTCCCCCTCTGGCCTCGGTGGTGTGCCTGCTCCTTCTGCAGCCTGGTCTCCTGCCTCTTCAGCCTGTCCAGCTGGTGCCTCAGCCTCTTCAGTTCTTCTCTCTGCTTCTCCAGCTGCTCCTCCAGGCGTCTGCAGACCGCTCTCTTCTCCCTCACCTCCCTCTTCTTGGCGGCCATCAGGCAACGCCTGGCCAGCTGGTGGCAGCGTCTGGGCCTGCGCTGCACTGAGCGTGGCAGCCGCCTCTCCAGCAGCTCTTCAAAGAAGACCCGGCAGCTGAAGCCCTGGCTCACACCATGCTCCGCATGGGCCACGAGGGCCTCCCGGAACTCGAACACGCGGCAGCAGGCCACGCAGCGGAATCCGCGCTCACGGGTCACCAGCCACTCCGGGGTGGTTGCACGGGGTCTCTCAGCATGCTCCTCCCGTTGGTCAGTGGGCTCCTGGGTATAGGTCTGGGGCCCCTCCTGCCAGGGCTCCAGGGTGCTGACCAGGGACTCAGTGTTGGCCAGACTTGGGGCAGAGCCGATGGTGCTCTCCTCAGAGAGCTCGGCTTCAAAGACCTGTGGCATCTTGCCCACGGGGGCAAAGGAGGTTTTGGTCTGCCAGGAGACCGCCACCCCCTTGACCGTGCGCACCTTGGTGAAATATGCGCACCTGACCCATGGCTTTCCTGGGGCAGCCCCGTAGCTGGAGGAGTGAGAGGTCTGCTCGGTGGAAGATGAAGGAGAAGGGTTCTCGGGTTGTTTTGGAATCTTCCTGGGCCTGGAGCTTCGACTTTTTTCATGGGATGTTGTTGACTGTTGCACATTTTCCTCTTGGATAGAGACCTCTGAGAATAGAGAGTTAGTTTAGTTGAGCTTTCAGGGTCCTTATTCTCACCTGTGACCCCAAAGCTTTGGTCATAGGGACCCCTGGAGGCCTCTCCATCACCACATCCTCCACCTCTGCAGACCCCATGCTTTCTTTCTTCTTCCCCAGAGACCCACCACCCTTTGGGGGCACTGCTGTGGAAGACAAAGTCTCCATTGTAAAGTGGCACTGTTTATGGTAGTTCATTTTTTAAGAAGTTATTTTTCTTTAATTCCACATTTATTGAATTCCAATGAATTTGTTCCTTTGGAACTTAGAAATGACCTCATTCCCATGAAGCTTCATAATAAATGTGTGACTTGATGTTTTGTATGCGGGTGATATTCTTAGTAAATTTGGAGGGTAAACACTCCAGAGCAATGGTCACCTCTTTTCATCCTCTTTTTACTGAAAGGCTTTTTATAGAGGAGTTATACGTAAAGAGAAGAATGTGTATATTTAGTTATGATTCTTACATGTATACCTCTTCCTTGCACCCTTCTTAACCCAGCCACAGTAGAAGATGAAAATTGTTTTTCTCGGAATAGAAGCCCAGTCCTTAGTAGATGAAGTGAGGCAGAAAGAGATGGCCGTATCTGAGAACCTTGATGCGAGAACTTCAGATGGAGAACACACAGCCTCCTCTCCTGTGTATGTCTCAGTGGGTTGTCTATGTCAACCTAAAGGCCTCTATATGTTTCTGAATCTTTGGGAACGACTGCAGAGTTCAGGATGCAGAAAGAGATGGAGCTAGGTCAGGTGCGTTGGATGGAGGGAAAGCTTGAGAGAGAGACAAGATTCAGAGATGGAACATGCCAGCAGTTGGTTAGAAGGATACAGAGATCAAGGAGGGAGCAGAAAGCAGGGCTCAGCCACTGAAGGGCAGAATGGGGCAGCAACAAAGAAGACAAGGCGGGGGCAGACTAGTCGGAGAAAGAATGGATAACTAAGAATGATAGCAGAAGCTGAGGTTAGCTATAGTTGGAATTTTAAAATTCTTTCCTGCTAGACTTTGAAAACATCATGCTAAATGGAATAAGTTAGTATTTGCCCTAAGTATAGGGCAAATACTGTACGATCTGACTTATATGAAATAAGCAAATATATAGAAAGCAAGGATTATTGGTCGTTGCCAGTTGTGGGCAGGGGGAAGGGGAAGTTTTTCCACTGGGGCATTGAGGTTATGTTAATGGTTGTAGAAAAGTTTGGAGAAGGATATTGAGAATGGTTATATGACTTGAAGAATGTAATGAGTATCACTGACTCATACATTAGCAATTATTCAGTTATGTTTTATGTATATTTTGAACACAATTAAAAAAAATAAAACTTTGCAATTACAAGAGAAAAAAAAACGATCTATACTATAGCTGTCTTTACCTAGAAGAAATGTTAAACCCTTCGGTAAAGATGGTCAGGAGACCTTGGAGGAGAAGGGAAATCCCTAGAGCTAGAGGGGCAGGGCCTTCCTGGACCTTCTTCTGCTTGAGTCCAGGCTGAGGACTGTGGCAGCTTACATTGACTGGGAACTCTGAATGAATGTGTCGTACTGTGCTCCATCACACCACCCACTCCCAAAACCTCCTGATAAATTTGATATATTTTTTTAATTCGCATGATATATTAATTCATTCTCATGAAAAAATTAAGTACAAGTCTCTGTAACCACCCTTCTCCCTGGTTCTATACCCACTGCCCCAGTTGCCCACCTGTGTTCTTTCCACTAACAAAGCAGGAGAGTTCACCAATCTGACTTGTCTGCTACTGTTATGGAAAGCCCCTCAGATGACAGTAGAATTCTATACTTCACTTACATATTTATTCCTTCGTTTATTTATTCACACTATAATTTCTTACTGTTTACTAATTGACAGGAAGTTTTTTCAGGTGAAAGCCTCGGTGATCCCTTGTGGTCCTTGTTTCCAGGGTGAATCAAACCCCTTGCTGCCCAGCACCCATCGCACAGACTGAATTTTCCTCCCACCCTTACCTCGGGCCTTAGAGAAAGGCCTCTTCCTCACGTATTGCCGCTCCATTCTGGCTGGGTGAAGATGAACCAGGAAGCACGGTCACTGGCAAGATGTTTCTCCTCCTCCCACGTAGAGATGATGTCCCAAACTCTCACAAGTTGGGGACCTTGATTTAGGCAGAACCGTTTGTAATTTGGTATCCAAAGTCGCTCTCCCACAGGAGACCTCAGACCCACAAAGAGCAGTTGGGATCTGAGTGAGCACCAAGGTTTCCAGTAACTCTTGTGTGACATCATCGCTGACATCGCTCAGTTCCAAGGGCCCAGTTTGAATCTAAACAGCGCACTAGGAAAAAATATGGCAACTGTTGTGGGAGAGGCTAGGAGGCTGGGAGGAGGGAAATTATATCTTAAAAATGAATTGAAATGTTCACTTAAAGAAGTCAACATCTAAGAGGAAGGAAACTGTGAGTTGAGGAAATAGAAGAGTATAATGAGTCGCTATTTCTCCCAAACCTCTTCTCTGGCCCTGAATCAAATCTCTCCAGCCCTAGAAACACAATGTCCACTCTGAACACCTCTCAGGCCTCCTTTGCCACTTAGGCTTCACACAGGCTGTTCCCTCTGACTAGTAGACATTCTCTCCCTTCCTGTTGACTGGTTCCTCCTCCAAGGTACCCAGTCTGTGCTTCTGGTTTATGTATTCAGAGGACCTAGTAATCTTTTAGTAATCCTCCATCATAGCACTGAGTCATAGGAGATGCTCAATTTCCAATTTGTGTCTTCCAAATGTGTTGTAAATAACTTGGGGACAAAGACGAGGTCTGCCTCATATTTGGTAGTCCCAGAAAGTGAGACAGAACCCCACCCATAGGAGATACCCAATATATATCTATTGATTAAATAAAAGAAAACTCTTCCAAAAGACTCACCCTTCGTAGCTATCCGTGCAGAATGGAGTTTTTGGTCTGTTGCCTGGAGGTACCATCACTCAGTGGTGGTGTCTAGGCCACTCTCTCTTGACCTCCTGACTCTAAACCCTGTGAAGCCTCTTGGCCTGTCCACATGCTTCTCCCTTGGAGCCACTAAAAAGGGTAGGATTACATCATCACAGAAAAGCACTGAGACTCCGGACGTCTATGGTTAACCTGCCTGGGAGGCTTAGGAGAGCCCTCGGGGAAAGGTCCACTGTCCTCTGCTTGATCTCCTTGTTTGTCCAAGGGGCAATTAGAAAAGGAAGAAGCAAATTGTTGAAACATTTTAAGGCAGGGTTTGGGAAGTTGTGCTTGGTAGGTAGAGGAGAGCCTGAGGATTTGAAGGAAAAAAATAAAGATGTCAACATGGGAGCAGAGGGCTCGCTTTGTGTGACGACAGATGGTAGAATGTGGGCAAGTGGTTGGAAATATATAAAAAAAGAAAATCTCCTAACCATCCACTCGTATTTCAAAATTTAGGTCAAGCATCACTTCCTGGTGGAAGCCTTTCCGACCCTACACCTGGTAGAATTTCCCACCCTGCTCCACACTCTATTGTATTTAAGAAACGCTTCTGCCACAACTAGGGACAAACTTGGTTGCATTTACATGTTGTGATGGATAGCAAAAATGGCCACATGTTCTAATATGTATGTATCCATACATATTATATGACCTACAGCTCCCTTTCTCAAGAGCAAGATTCTTCCTCCACTCCTTGAATTTGGACTGATCTATGATTGCTTTGGCCTTTGGGACAGTACAAAGACCAATAGAAGCAGAGACCGAATATAATTAGACACATCGTGACTTGCTCTCTTACCAAAAACGAAACCCATCACTCTCAAGTATATTCTAACTCATAGTGACCCTGAAGGACAGAGTAGAACTGCCCCATAGGGTTTCCAAGGCTGTCATCTTTACAGAAGGAGAGTGCCATGTCTTTCTTCCACAGAGCAGCTGGTGGGTACAAACTGATTACCTTTCCTTTAGCAACTGAGCCCTTAACCACTGCACCACCAGGGCTCCTCCTTGCCTTCTTGCTGCTCTTCAAACACTGAGAACCCATGGGAACAGCCCAGGCCACCCTGATAAATGACAAGAGACCATTAGAGAGAGAATCCAGCTGAGAAGATTTCAGGCCCTCTGCCCGCCAGCTGACATGGTGGCTGATTCCAGATACATGAGGGAGCCCAGCTGAGAGCGGCTGAGTCTGGCCCAGACCAGAAGAACCCCAAACTGCCAACCCGGAAACCTGTGAGCGAAGTAACTGCTTGTTCTTTTAAGGCACTTCATTTTTGGGTCATTTGTTATACAGCACTTGATAACTGATTCATTAACTGGGCTGTTTCTCTCATCAGACTGCAAGGAATCTTAATCATTTCTGTATCAACAGTATCTGGCAGAGGGTTGTTCATGTAGTCATTAGACAGTAGAAATTTCTTCATTTGCATAATTTAAAAGTTTCTATCATTATGTTTTAACTTTCTTTTATAAATAAGATATGGCTGGATTTGCAAGTCTAAGCTGAGTGTACATGTTTTTTCCTTAGGTATTAATCCCTTTTTCTTGCTATTACTCATACATTTAGACATAATTCCAATATTATACTTCATATTCACTGTTCTTTTTTTTTTTTTTTCTGCCTTTCCTGTTTCTTTTTTTATTGAAATGATGAAATTTCTCTTACTTTCTTTTTCCTTCTAGCTATTTGAAAGTCGTATTTTCAATTCCTATTCATTCATGGCAAACATGAGATCTTTGAACATTTTAATATTTGGTATATTGTATCAAGTTCATATCTCAGTTCTCCTCTCAAACAGTAATTTTTTGCTAGCTGCCATTGAGGTGACTCCGACTAATGGTGAACTTAGGTACCACAGAACTAAAGGTTGCCAGGTCCTGTGTCATCCTCACAAGTGCCAGCAATTTAGATTCCATCATTATGGCTAATGTGCCAGTCCATGTCACCAAGGGTCTCCTACAGCCTTGTTGGCCTTCTTCTTCACCAACCATGATATTCTCCTCTAGGACTGATTAATCTCTCCTGATGACATGTCCAAAGCAAGTGAATTGGACAGTATTCTCTTGTGATCTGTAAGGGATTATTGTCCAATTTTCAGAAGTAAATCTCCAGGTCTTTCTTCCTAGTGTGTCTTAGTCTTGAAGCTCCACTGAAACCTGTCCACCATGGATAACCCTGTTGGTATTTAAAATACTGGTGGCCTAGCTTCCAGCATCATAGCAACATCCAAACCACCACAGTACAGCAAACTAAGACAGGCAGCGAGCTGAACAGCATATTGTTGTTGTTAGGTGTCATCAGGTCAGTTCTAATTTATCGTGACCCTATATACAGCAGAACAAAACACTGGCCAGTCTTGTGCCATCGTCACACTTGTTATTATGCTAGAGCCCATTGTTGCAGCCACCGTGTCAATCCATCTCACTGAGGGTCTTCCTCTTTTTCACTTTCTACTTTACCAAGCATAATGTCCTTCTCCAGGGCCTGGTCTCCCCTGATAACATGTCCAAAGTATGTGATACAAACACTCACCATCTGTGCTTGTGAGGAATATTCTGGCTGTACTTCTTCCAAGACAGATTTGTTTGTTCTTCTGGCAGTCTGTGGTATATTCAATATTGTTCACCAACACCATAATTCAAAGGCAGCCTTTCTTCATCAGTTTCCCTTATTCATTGTCCAGCTTTCACATGCGTATGAGGCGTTTGAAAATGTCATGGCTTGTGTCAGGCACACCTTAGCCTTCAGAGTGACATCTGTGCTTGTCACCAGCTTAAAGAGTTCTTTTGCAGCAGATTTGCAATACGTCATTTGATTCCTTGATTGCTGCTTCCATGAGCGTGGACTGGGGAACTGAATAAAATGAGATGCTTGATAACTTCAATCTTTTCTCTGTTTATCATGATGTTGCTTATTGGTCCAGTTGTGAAGATTTTTGTTTTCTTTATGTTGAGGTGCAACCCATACTGAAGGTTGTAGTCTTTGATATTCACCACTAAGTGCTTCAGGTCCTCTTCACTTTCACCAAGTTTGTGTTATCTGCATATCGTAGGTTGTTAATGAATCTTCCTCTAAACCTAATGCCACGTTTGTCTTCATAGAGTGCAGCTTTTTGGATTATTTGCTCAGCATACAGATTGAATAAATGTGATGAAAGGATAGAACCCTGACACAAACTATTCCTGATTTTAAACCACATAGTGCCCTTTGTTCTCTCTGAAAAACTGCCTCGTGGTCTATGTACAGGTTTCAAATGAGCAATATTAAGTGTTCTAGAATTTCCGTTCTTTGAAGTGTTATCCATAATTTTTTATGATTCACACAGTATAATGCCATTTCATAGTCAATAAAACGCATGGAAACATCTTTCTGGTATTCTCTGCTTTCAGCCCAGATCCATCAGACATCAGTAATGATATTCCTGATTCCATATCCTCTTCTGAATCTGACTTGAATTTCTGTTGCAACTTCTTTTTAATGATCTTCAGCAAAATTTTACTGAGTTTTGATATTAATGATATTGTTTGATAGTTTCTGAATTTTGTTGAATCACTTTCTTTGGAATGTGCACAAACATGGATCTCTTCCAATCGGATGGCTAGATTATTCGGCCAGTGCTGCATCTGTTTGTTGAAACATCTCAATTGGTACCTGTCAGTTCTTGGAGTCTTGTTTTTTGCCAATGCCTTCAGTGAAGTGTGGACTTCTTCCTTCAATACCATCAGTTCTTGATGACATGCTACCTCCTGAAATGGATGAACATCGACCCATGCTTTTGTGTGTGTGTGTGTGTGTGTCTGTGTCTGTGCAGTGACCCTGTGTATTCTTTCCATCTTATTTTGATGCTTCCTGTGTTGTTCAAGATTTTGCCTGTATAATCCTTCACTATTGCATCTCGAGGCTTGGATTTTTTCTTCAGTTCCTTTAGCTTGAGAGATGCCAAGCATGTTCTTCCCTTTTGTTTTTCTAACGCCAAGTCTTTGCACATGTCATTATCATACTTTGTCTTCTCGAGCCGCCCTTTGAAATCTTCTCTTCAGCTCTTCTACTTCCTCATTTCTTTCATTTCCTTTAGCTACTTTACGTTCAAGAGCAAGTTTCAGAGTATCTCTGACATTCATATTGGTCTTTTCTTTCAGTATAAGGGCTGTATTAGAGGGTACCATCATTTTTATAACTTGCAAGTATCCTCTGTCAGGGCAGTTATTGACTGTAGCTGCACACCACCTAGTTCTTCTGGTTTCAGGCTGATGGCGTCTCTGGTTTATGTGGCCATTAAGGGAAGACCTTTTATTCAAAGAATTATACTTAGAGCAAAATTTGTATATTTATGTATAATTTAAAGCTTCTCCTTTAAGATTGCCTTTCCCTGAACAGAAAGCTCTCACCATGTCATTATGAGAAATACTCTTTCAGTGTGAGGCCGAAAGAGATGTCCATATTTGAGAGTCCGATGGTACAAATCTCAGTAGCCAAGACACAACCACATCAACTGTGTGTGTGGGTGGGTTGTATATGTGAACATAAGGGTCTGTATTTTCCTGAGTATGAAGGTAGGATTGGCGAGTTAAGGAAGAAAGAGATGGAAGCATCTTGGGAGTGGAGTGCAAACTCCGTGACAGAAGTTGCAGCAGGGGATCTCTCAAGAGGGTTTTAGAGGCCAGTTAGAAACCTAGGAAGCAAAAGGAAATAGGGCCAGTGGAGGGCAGCACTACAGTAGTGGTGGGGGGTAGCAAAAATAATGGTAGTGGAGAGGGCAACAAAACTGCCCTGAAAGGAGTGGCAAATTAAAGATCCTAGACAAAATTCAGGTTAAGAAAAGTAGGAATGTAAAAAAATTCTATCCTATAGCTTTCTTTGCTGTGAGAGTTTTTTAGGCCCTTCGGGAGATGTGGGGAGAAGACATAGGAGGAGAAGGGGAGTTCCTGAATCTAGGGGAGGAGTCTGCAAGCCATCTTCTGCCCTCAATGATGTGGGCTCTGGGCTCCTTCAACTTCTCACTCCCAGAACCTCCTGAAATATTTTCTTAATTCTTCACATAGTACATTAATATCATGTCATTAGAAAATATAATAAGTACGCTTCTCTCTAACCACCCTTTCCCCCATCCTATACTCTCTGCCCTAGTTGTCCACTGGCTTCCTTCCTTTCCACCAGGTACAGATCCTAAAAAACAGAGTGCCTGGAAAGCTCTCGAACTCCCAATGAATTCTGTAGCTTGATCCCTCACTTATTCCTACATTTCTTATTGATATAAGAATTTGGTTAATTGCCCACCAAATGACAGGAAATGCTTTCTCAGGACGCTCCTTCTTATGACCTTATCCATTCCCAATTCCTTCATCTTGTCCTATCATGGCTCTCTTTTCTGGTGGAAACCAGACCCTTTGTTCCGTAACACACATCAGTCTGGGACAATTTTTCCTCTCACCCTTATCTAGAGTCTTAGAGAAAGGCCTCTTCCTTGTGTATCACTGTTTCCTCCTCTCTGGGTGAAGAAGTTCAATCATAATGATGTTCTGAAGGATCTTTATCCCTTTTCCCAGTTCTTCACGATGCATGACCGTTTGGTGACTTGGGGACCCCGGTTTAGTCCGGAATTTCTGTGATAGAGTAGTTCCAGGTGCTCTCCCACAGGATCTCAGATCGACACCCTCTCCAAAAGAGTAGGTGAGATCAGCGTGAACTTCCATAACCCTGTGTGACATCATTCCTGACATTGCTCAGTTCCATGGGCCCACTTTAAATAGAAACACAGCAAAAACAAAAATATGAAACAGTTCAAGTAGGAGCTTGAATACTGCCAGTCCCAGACTGGGAAAAGGGGGCTTAGATATGAAAAAGGAATTGCAACTTTTCTCTGCACTCCATTCGTTACTATCCCTTGGTGGGGAGAGAGAGAGTACAGGGAATCGTTACAGTGTGACCAGGAGTTGATTTGTCCAAAACTTCTCATTTGACTCTCTTGGAATCATGTCTCTCCAGCCCTGGTCATACAATGTCCGCTCTGAACACCTCTCAGGTCTCCTTAGCCTCTGAGGCTTCACACAGGCTCTTCCCCGTGACTAGAAGATTTTCTCTCCCATCCCATCTTATGGCCTACTCTCTGGTGAAGCATGGTGGTTAAGAGAACTGACCCCATTGGAACAGATTGGGCTTATGAGCTCACCATAAAATGCTAAGACTCAGGAATTTGTGGTCAGCCAGAATGGGAGGTTTAGGAGTTGAGTTGGGGAAAGTCCATGACCTCTGCATCTTCCAGGCTCTGCTTTCACTCTGGAGCCCATATAGAAAAGGAGCTGGTAAATGGAGACAGCATTTGAGGAAGCAATTAAGAACGTTGGGGTGGTGATGACTTCTCAGAGGAAAATAAAAGTTTCAACAGGGAAATGCTAGGGTCTACTCTTGTATGACTCCAAACTATAAGTAGGGACGAGTGGTTGGAAAACAGTAGAACAAAAGATGATCTGCATCTGGTCACAAATGTACCAAATGCCTCAGTGGCTTCAGCCTGTCTCCTCAGACTTCTGTCTGGAGAAGACATGGGGCTTCCTGGACCTGGGCCTTTTGTCACCCCTTAACTATCCAATCATATTCCCAACTTGGTTCAGGCATCAATTCCTGGTTGTGCTCTTCCCTAAATATCCTCCTGGTAGATTTGTTCACTTCTTGCTCCCTACTCCATTGTACCTGCAAAACCCTTTACCACAGTATAAAACACAATTGCATTTACCTGTTGTGGTTGATGTAAGAAATGTCTACACATTTATCCGCTGTCTGTGCCCATGCCTTCTATGAGACTCTGGAGCGCCTTTCATTAGCAGTAGGAGTCTTTCTCCATCCCTTAGTTGGGGCTGACATTATTGTTTTGGACATTGGGATGGTAGAAAACCTGATAAAATGAGAGAGTTGAAAGACTTTACACTGAGACTTCCCTTTTGTTGCTCTTAAACCCTGAGAACTCATGGGAACATCCTCATGCCAGCCTGCTAGATGATGGAAGACCAATGGAGGGAGGATCTAGCGGTTTCACTGACTTGATGTTATGAACTGGCTCCCAGCTACCTGGAAGCAAATTGTGGACACATGAGGAAGCCATGTTGTGAGCCACTGTGCCTGGCCCAGATCAGAAGAGCTCCAAACTGACAACTTGAAAAATTGTGAGCTGGTAAATTGTTGTTGTTTTAAGACACTACAATTTGGCGTTATTTGTTACACAGCAATACATGACTGATACAACTGTTAACTTGGCTGTTTCTCTCACCAGGCATTGAGGGAAATTCTCTGAGTCATTTCATCATCAAGAGCAACTGCCATAGGGTCTCACATGTAGCTATTGTATAGTAAATCTTTGGTGGCTTCATGGATGAATGAATAATATGAACCGTAACTGTGAATCTGCACAAATTCATGTGTGCAAGAAAACATGATATTTCTTTCAATCAACTGAATTCCAACTCAGAGCTCTTGGCTTACAAAATTGGGGTGAAATTTTAACCTTACTTATTTTTAGGGCTTTGTTTTTTTTTTCCGTGTTGGTTTATTTTTAGGGTGCCCCTCACCCAGATATGCAGTAATTCCTGGAGTCTAATGAAGGACCAAGGTTTGGAGAAGAGCTTTAACACACTCATTGCCCCAGTCTATGTGGGTGATCTCTCTAGAAGCATTGCCTCTGCAGCTTCCTTTCCCAGCTGGAGCATGAGAACGTTGGCAGGGCTGGGAACGCCATAAGGGAGTCTGTCTACTTACGTGCCTGCATCACCCTTTGAGGTGCTGCCACTTACCCCAGGGCTTTATCAAGAAGCAGACCTCACCCCTTCCTAATGTCTAGGACTCTGCTGTCTGACTCCCACTCTTCCCCTGGGTTCCAGTTCACTCACTGTGATTAATCCAGTGAGCTGAGGCTTTTACCATAGACTCTTCAGAGTCTCCAGGCTTCAGGGATTCAACTCTGTGAGTCCAACTACCTCTCTGAAATGAGGTAGGGAAGGAAGGAAAATGCAGAAAGATTTTATGTTTAATTTAATGTTTCAATAAAATTTCTTGCCATGCGTTTTCAAAGGGTCCTGCCTAACGGTTCCCTCTGTTCTCTTACAAGATGCAGGACGATGAGGAGGGAATGTTTGTTGTGTCATAATCTGTGGAAGGATGCAAAGTGCACATGGGGTTCGTTACTCCTGATGCTCACACTATTGCCCCCCACCTACTGGGAAATCACCGTAAGTGTTGCTGAGTCCCTCACACATCCACACTGAACAGCTTTCGGATTCTCATAAGCAGGAGTTATTTGTGTCCTAAGATGAGCCACTCCTTGGAAGCCCTACCCTGTCCTATAGGGTCGCTGTGAGTCGGAATCAACTGCATGGCAAGAGTGTTTTTTTTGGAGAGGGGTTGATATTAGCTGCAGAATAATGTTTAAAAAAATGCTGACAGCGTAGCAGGTGAAACCAACACAATGAAACTGAAATGAAATCTCTTTTTCACACTTATCGACCCCACAGTTCCTTCGAAGTGTGTACTTTTCACTGGGTTTAGAGGAAAGAGAGAACTCTTCACGAGAGAGACACAGCTTGGGACACCTCCAAAATCACACGACTCCTCCCTGATGTTAGGTAACATTCCATGCTGTTTGGCTGGTTTATCATCTGACTGCTCCACACAAATAGAAGGCCCATACGGGCAGGAGCTTCTCTGCTGTGTTGCAAGAGTATCCTGGTTCCTAGCACCTAAGAAGCACTCAAAACTGATTTGAGTGAATGAATGAGTGGGTGGGTTTTTATAAAAACCATGGTACTGCTCTCTTTATGTAGTTACAATAGTGAAAACAGGGATAAGGAAATGGAGACTAGTACTTGTATAACTTAAAGTTATATAAAATGAGAACAGAACTTCTATAATGAAGAGAGAGACAAAAATAAAGTGTACTAACTGAATGTACCCCCTTCACTTTGGTTGGAAAGAGACATGGTAAAGTTGGGTTGTTTTTCCCCTACTGATTTATAAGTTCTATATATTGAATTGAAAAGTTAGTCTTTTAGGAGTCAGAAATATTTCTGTTGAGAGATAATTCACCCGCCATAACATTGCCCTTTGAAATGTGCACAATTCTGTGGTTGTTAGTATATGGACAGAGTTGTGCAACAATCACCACTGTCTAGCTTCACGATATTTTCAGTGCCCTGTAAATAAATGCCCTACATATTAGTAGTCATCCTCATTATTCCTTTCGTCCAAGACGTAGCAACCACTAATCTACTTTCTGTCTGTGTTGGTTTGTCTGTTCTGGACATCTCATATAAATGGAGTCACGCACCATGTGGTCATTTCTGTTTGGCTTCTTTCACTTAGCATAACGTTCTCAAAGTTTGTCCGTATTGTTGCATGTATTTTAATGACTAATATTCCAGTCTACGAATATACCACAGCTTGTCTATCAGTTCATGACATTTGGATTCTCTCCATATTTTGGGTATTTATGAATAATGCTGCTATGAAAATTCTTTTGTAAGTTGTTATGTGAACATGCTTCAGCTCTCCTGGGTACATACCTAGGAGTGGAATTGCTATGCATGGTAACTCTATGTTTAACTTTCTGAGCAAGTACTTAACTGTTTTCCAAACTGATTGGATCGTGTCACATGTCCACCAGCAATGTATGAGGGTTCCAGTTTCTCCACATCCTCACCACATATGTTGTCCATCCTATTGATTTGAGCCATCTTAGTGGTTTTGAAATAATAGTGAGTTTTGGTTTTGATTTGCATTTCCCTAATGACTAATGAGGTTGAGCTTCTTTTCATGTGATTATTGACCATTTATATATCTTCTTTGGAGAAATGTCTAGTCAAATCCTTAGCCTGCAATTTTTTTTTTCAGCTTTTTGCCTGTATTTTTGCTTTCTTCATATAGTTTTTGCTATGCCAAAGATCTGTATCTATATCTTACCAGTTTTAGCCTTCACAGCTTTGGGATTTTTAGAAAATCTTTCTCTTTTACCAATAAAAAGCAAAACAAAATCTCTCATAGTTTCTTCTGAAATTTTTATGGTGGCATATTTTACTTTTAAATATGCGATCCTTTTGGAATTTTTTTTCCTGCAAGCTATGAGAAAAAGGATGAAAATATTTTTACAGGTGATCTAAATGATTACCAAATTGCTGCAAACATTCCTTTTTGCCTTTTTGCATAAGCCATATCTTAACTGCATTTTCCCATATTCCATATAGAAAAGCATTTTTACAGAAGGAGGCCCGCCATTCCCAGCCATTTCATTTTAAGGTTTTGCTTTGCTGCAATAGAAATCCCTTCTATACCTTATCTACACACCTGTTCTCATAGCCAATAAAAATTTTGTGTGAGTAGGACTCCTGTGAATTTATAAGATGAGGTTGAATTTTATAACTGGTTCCATGTGGTGCAGCCCAGCAGAAGGACAGACAGAAGCAGTAGCTCCAGAGGGAACAGAAGCTATAAGCACATGAGCCTCTAGAGATTTGCTCTTGAATTTCAGAGAAAGCTCTAGACTTTTCTATATAAACATATTATATATGGCCATCACCTTAGAACAGACAGAGAATAATGCTTTGAATGTGAAGCATTCAGGACAGAACTGGAGAAAAATGTAGAACAATCTTCTAACTCACAAAAAAAACACCAGACTTACTGACTTGACAGGGATTGGAGAAACCCTGAGTGTATGGACCCCAGATATCCTTTGAGGTCAATAATGAAGTCGCTCATGAGGTTCACCCTTCAGCCAAAGATTAGACAGGCCCATAAAACGAAATGAGGCTCCAGCAGCATACTAGCCCAGGAACAAGGACTAGAAGGTAGAAGAGGACAGGAAAGCTGGTAATAGGGAACCTAAGTTGAAGAAGAGAGAGTGTCGACATGTCATGGGGTTGGTAACCGTTGTTATAAAACAATATATGTACTAGCTGTTTAGTAAGAAGCTAGTTTGTTCTGTAAACCTTCATCTAAAGAAAAATTTAAAAAGTTAGGCTTTCAGAATGAGAGTGTTCATTCCTTAGAAGTATGTGCTTTGTTGAACATATCTACCCATTTCTATTGGGTATGTATCTAGAAGTAGAATTGCTGGGTCGTAGGATACATGTGTGTTCACAGCTTTAGTAGATATGGCCAAAGCATTTTTAAAGTGGTTGTACCAAATTACACTTTCACTAGCAGTAAATTAGAGATCCCTTTGCTCCATGCTCTACCTAGTAGTTGGTATTTTCCATCTTTTTCATTTTAGCCATTCTGGTGTGTGGGGGATAGTATCACATTGTGACATTTTGTTAAGAGTTTCTCTGATAACTAATGAATGTATGTTGGCCATATAGAAATCTTTTCAAGTATTTCCTCATCTATTGGACTTTTGTTTTTGCTTTATAAACGGTTCTTTATATATTCTAGAACCAAGTCCATAGTAGGACATAGGTATTGCAAATAACTTCTGCTACCATACGAATTCACCCTTGTGGCTTGTCAAGAGCTTTCAGATTCAGAAACCTGCCTTTTATAAGAACAGGCAAATGGTTAGTAACGAAAGTTTATTAGGGGTTAACGGGGCAGGAGGGAGGAAATAAAGCAGTTATTGCATACAGAGCACAGAGTTTCAGTTTACGGTGGTGGAAAAATCCCATTGATAAGGGTAAGTTTGCACAGCTGATTAATGTAATTGCTGTCAATAGCTTGTACACCTGTACAACTTGTTCACTTGGCAAAGGTTGTGTGCAATATTTACAGCAGCAACAAAAATGAGCAGCTTCTGAGGCAACACTATAGTCTGCAATTGATGAGATGTATTCTTTTATTATACTTTTCTCAGTTTTCTGGTTTGTTAACATGTGACTGTTAAAATCAAAGATAATAAAGCGTTTGCATGATGAAAGTGGTAACAATGTCTATTCCACCCACTGTGTCCCTCTGAAGCTTAAATGAGGAACTACATGCCACTAGCAGTCGCCCAGCCTTACTTGGCACTCGGGAAATATTTCATTTCTCCCACTCCTCTGGCTCACGGTCTTCTCCCCTTGTTTATTTGCTCTTTTCTCTTTCCAGCTGGCTGCATGTGACCACCAGGCTTCCTGACTCCATCATTCTGCTTTCCATACCAATGTTATTGTAACCTTGGGATCTTGGGCAGTGGTGAAAGTTACACACTGTCCCTGCCATTATGAAGGGGACAAGCCAGTGCGGGTGGGAGGGGCAGTGGGGAAATTCGGCCTAGAGAAAGGACAGGCCACCTTCCAGGAACCGCAGTGGCCTTCAGAGAGCTTTGTTGGCTGTGGTTCACCTGGCCAGCTTGTAGGCGTCAGGGTGCCCTAGGGCTCGGTGCTTAGTTCTCTCTATTGACACCCTCTGTCTAGGATGACTCAGTGAGTCCACTGCTGTCTATCTGTAGCTAAAGATGCCAGCTTTGTAGCTCTAGTCAGATTCCTCCTGGGTGCAGATTCGTATATTCAAATGTCAGCCTAACTCTCTGTATCGACCTCTTTTGTAAAATGGGCATTATAATGGCACATTCCTCATAGGACTATCATGCAGAGCAAAACTCTTAAGGAGAAGCTTTTACAAGAGCCCCTGACACCAGTGCATGTGCTCAGTAAGTGTTAGCTGTTAGTATTATTACCTGACATCTCCACGTGGACGTCTGACAGCTATGCCATGTTATCAAGGCCATGAAGCAAGTCTTGGTCCCAAACCCATTCCACCCGTATCAATTTCTCAAGGCTACAGTGATGGGAGTCTGTGTGTTTTTCCACATATTGGACATGGTTAAAAAGGTTGACCAGGTCCTTCATAATAAGTTGCTCCAAAGTTCATATGGGTGACCATTGATACAAGTTACAGTCAACTAATATAGAAAAAAAAACAGAACCACTCTCAGCAGCTCATGCTTGGACTCTCAGTCCAGAATATCTGGTGAGGGCACTATTATGGACTGAATTGTATAACCCCAAAAGGTATGTTGAAATCCTAACCACTGTACCTGTAAATGTGACCTAATTTAGAAATAGGGGATTTTTAAAATTATGTTAATAAGGCCATACCAGTGTAGGGTGGGTCCTAGACCTAGTCCCTTCTGAGTTATAAAAACAGCAGAATAGACACAGACAGGAGCAGATGCATCTACAAGGCCAGGAACACAAAGGGTGGCTGGAAGCTGCTAGAAGCTGAAGTAGACATGAGCCATGCCCTGAATTCAGACTTCGAGCCTCTCCTGAACTGTAAGAAAATAAATTTCTGTTCTTTAAAGCCACTCAGTTGTGTTATTTTTTTCTTATGGCGGCACTAGGTAACTAACACACATATCTGTGCTTATAAATCCAGCCTAGGGTAAAATAGTGCTCTCCCCTCCTTGTCTAGCCCACCTGGATCCTGCTGTTTCCCTATCAGTGTCCTCTGCTTTCACTAAGCTACAAAAGAGCCGGCTTGATGCTGAGGCATAGAAATTCACTTTATTTTTTACTTTGTATTTATGATTAACTAGTATTAATTCTAATGTTTTCTATGGCTTTTAAAAATTTCCTGTGAAGACATTCGTATAATCTATGAATAATAACAGTTATACTTTTTCTTGTCATTTCGTTCTAGCTTCGACCTCCATTGTTAAATATTTCATAGAAATAATAAGAGAAAGCATCCTTGTTTTATTGCTAATTAATTTTAAAGAGAATGTCCCACATTTCGCCATGAACTATCATGCTAGTTGTAGTTTTCCAAGTTTGGGAACTCCTTTTTTTGTTCCTAGTTTGCTCAGAGTTCTTATGTCTCAGTGTGATTGGATTTTATCACTACTTTTCGCCATCTCTTTATGTGAGCCTTGTCTTTTCTTCCTTAACCTACACATGTGGTGGATTAAGTTATTAAATGTTTAATGTTCACTCGATTGCATGCTGACAATAAACCCCCTTGATCGTGGCGTATTACATGGTTTACACTTGTCTGGAGTTCTTTGCCAGCATTTTATGTAGGGTTTTGCATCTCAATTACTTATACCTTTCTTTTCTAATTCGGTATCAATATTAAAGTAGCCTTAAGGATCAAGTTGGAGAGCATCTCATATTTTTCTCTTCTTTGGTGACTATGTACAAGATTAAGATGATCTGTTTTTTGCATGTTTGCTGGAACTTGCCTGAAAGTGGTCTCCCAAACCTGAAACCATTTGGCCATCGAGTTGATTCCTTCTTCTTAGGGAGATCTTGAACTACTGACCCATTTTGTATAGTGATTAAAGGCCATTTCTGGTGCCAATTTACTTAGAAAAATTTTCACTGCATGTTGTAGACTGCTAGGATGTCATCATTAAATATTACGCGGTTATCACTGTTTTCAGCCTCATCCAGGCCAATTAATCAATCCCAGATTTTCCATTTTCCGGAAGTGACGCTGCGTATCTACTCCTGGTACCAGTTCCCTTATCTAAGACTTATTTGCAAAGAAACATACAACCAAGCCTCCTTTGAGTCTATGATGTGAGAATACAGTCAGTCCCACATAATGTGACATCTTTGTAATTGTTCTTTTTAAGTGTTTCACATTTACTTTTTTTTTTTCATTTCCCACCTATCTAGCAGTTTTAAAGTTGTGCATTTCAGGTTGAGGTCATTAGCTGGATTGACTCTGCGGGGCGGTGCGGTGCCCAGTTGCATCTGGGCATCAAGAAAAGGCGCCTCTAGAACTAGGAGGCCTGAGGCGGAGGGTGGGTGGTTGGGGGGTGGGGGCGGGGCAGGGCTGCACAGAGAGGGGCGCCCTGGGGGATGCGCGATGCCCAGGGCTGCCCCACCGCAAGCTCCCGGGCAGCAGGATGAAGCTGGCTTCAGGAGCCTTTTGCGACAGTCCCAGCCCACCCAGCCCTGCCCTGAACTCAGACCCACCAGGCTCACAGGTCGCACCAGAATAGGGGAAGCCTGAGGTCACAGAGAGCGAGACCCAGTGCACGCACCTGAGCCTGATCACAGCGCTTATGCTGGGATAGGAGGGCAGAGGAGGCATATGGGGACTTGGGTCCAAAGGATGACCCAGGAAAGGTGGGAGAGTTGAGGTCACCCTCTAACTCTGGGTCCGCACGTGGAGGCCCGAGGTTGCACTTCTGGGAGGAGAAGGCAAAGCCCCAGAGGCCACACTGTAGGTACACACACTGCACCCCCTTTCTCCCTCAGAAGGGCTCCCCAGGGAGGTCACCCCTAGTTTGGGGTGCAGCAGAGCCGACCCCGGTCAGGACTAGGGACTTTATTTCCTGCACTTTCACCACTGGCTTATAGTAGACTCCTTTCTCCATAGACTAAAGAAGAAATCATCAAAATAAGCTCAAAACTCCAGATTTGAGTTAAGGATCATAAATACAACTTCAGCGATAAATGCCTGTTTGGAGCCCAAGTTGCATTAAAAAAAAAAAAAAAATCCTGAACAAGACCCCAGAGGGAGTGATAGGAACCTCCCTCTTTTGCCACAGTCCCTCTGTGGCCCCAAGCTTTCTTATCTCCCACCTCCTAAGACTGTATCAACTGCTTTGAGAGTTTTAGAATAAAGATCCCCAGGAATATGGCTGCTCTCATTCAGTAAGGATTTCCCCAGTGCTGGACTAGACTAAATTCTGAGAATTCTCCAGAGGCTTCCGGGGCCTTCATACTGGATGGTCAACACACCAAGCTGCAGAGCTAATTCCTTTTTCCTGCAATTGGGCATGACCCCAGGGACATGACCCTGAGGGTGCTGACACTTCCTCAACCAATGACCCTCCCCCTGGGTTTCCCTCTGTCTGGGTCTCAGGATCAGTCAGGCCAACTTGTCCCCTCCAGAGAGTTTCTGTTGAAGGACACCTAAGTGGCACTATGGGTTTGTGCCCCCCACCCTGCAAACCTGCCTCCTCTGAGTGGGGTGAGGTGCTACTGAAACATTGAAACTTGCAGAAGCCACAGCCCATGGTGCTGGGAGAAAGCTGGGAGGGAGAGAGAAGTGGAGAGGCTATAAAGGCCCAGTTGTAAAGGTGAACTGGGGCCGGCCGGGATGCCCTGAAGCCAAAAAGCTGAATGGTCTCAGACCTGCAGCTCCTGAGCCCATCTCTTCTTTCAATGGAGAAAGTCTTTCCCTGCTCTTACTCTGCTGGGCCGGAAGGGCCTTTGACTTTTAACATGAAGCAGCCTCCAGAGCCTCTTGGGGCAAGTGATGTCAAGGAGGCTCTGCCCAGTGCCCCCCCCCACCCCTCCCACTTGTCAGAGCACCAGGAATTTCAGTCTTCCAGGTCCTGGGCTGATCTAGTGACTTATAACAGGATTCCACTGGAACTCGAAACTTTGGAAGATGGGAAATACTAAAAAAAAAAAAAAAATTTTTTTTTCTCTTCACACAGCTGAACACCTGGTTCCTGGTCTTACTATACAAGTTTCATAGAGGATGCGAAGAGGAGTTTGGGTTTGACACCTGACATCTTAGCAGTGGTTCCTGTTTGTTTGGGAGGGAAGTGGTAAAAAGAAGGCAGCATCTACTACTTCCTTTTCCATGAGTCTCAGAAAATCCTCCTGAAGACCCTCTCAGGTCCCAAGGACTGATGGGAAATCCCTTGGTTTATTCTTAAACTTTGCCCTTGAGGCGTATTTTGTTGATGACCACATATAAAATATTGTCCTCTCAAGGATGCACTCTAATTCTTACCTAGACTTGATGCAGAATGAGTATATATGAAAACTAAAGTTGGTTCTTAAGCAAGGGATTATCTCTCAGAGAAGGTCCATGGGAAGGTTCATACCAACTTCTGTGGTACTGATATTGCTCCAAGGAGCCCTGGTGGTACAAAAGTTAAGTGCTCGGCTGCTAACCGAAATGTTAATTGTTTGAACCTACCCAGAGGCTCTAAGGAATAAAGATCTGGCAGCCTGCTCCCGTTAAGATTACACACCAGTAAACCCTATGGGGACAATTCTCCTTTCACACCAGGCCACGGTGACTCAGAAATCCCCTCGATGGCACCTAGCAAAAACAACAGGAAGACATTGCTCCCGATGTGCTTGAAATGCCTCTCTGGGGAAGGCCTTCAGAGCTGGCTCATGGCCACATGGGAATTGAGACTCATTTTTTTGTTTCCACGACTTATTTTGGGTCCAAAAATTTATTTTCCAGTTTATTCACCAGACTTGAATACAGCCAGCTCTCAGATATTGTCAAAATTAATTCCTTTCTCTAATAATGATTTGCCACCAAGAGTGTATTCCCAAGCATTTCCAAGAGACTGGAAAACCTTTCCAAAGAGGCATGTCCAGTGCCATGTTGTGCAGTGACTACAGTGTTGACATAGTATATTTATCCACATAGTTCCCACGTTTTCTGCTTTCCTGAAATATGAATGAAATTCCAAGTCTACCACCTGAACCACTTTTCTCAGTGTTTCATTTAGCAGAAGTCTGGTGGTGATGAATTCTCTCAGTTTTCCATCCCCTGAGAATGGCATTACTTTTGCTTTACTCCCAAAGGTATGACTGGGTATAGAATTATATATCTATATAGATTAATATTTCCCTCTTTGTGTTGAAAAAATGTTGTTTCACAATCTTTTGGCTTCCATGGCTTCTGATAATGACTATAGAGTTATTTGAATTATTTTTCCCATTTGAAATGTGTTGTTTTCTGTCTAACTTCTTCCTGAGTATTTTCTTGGTCTTTGTTATTCTGCCATTGATTATGATATATCATATTTTTATGCAAATAATGCATGTTTTATATATATTTTTTCTTTTTTTGTCAACTGCATTTTCCCCCTCCCAGGTATTGTCATAAGCACAGTACGCCGTTTTCTTTTTTACATGTCACTGTAAAAGAATTCGTATAGTGTGCTTAAAATATTTTCATAATAATATGTTATTGCGGTATATAATTCCTTAAATTTAACTCATTGGGGTTTGCTGAGCTTCTTGAATCTGTAAGTTCATGTCTTTCACCAAATTTGGAAAGTGTTAGTATTTCTCCTAATACTTTTTTCTGCACCACACATTTTCTCCATGTCTTCTGGAGTTCCAATAAAGAAATAGGGTTTTGGTCTAGTTTTTGAGGCTCTGCTCATCTTTTTCTGTATTTTTTCTCTGTTTTCAGAATAAATATTTTCTATTGATCTACTTCCAACTCAGTTTTTTTCTCTGTCATCACCATTCTGCTTTTGAAACTATCAAATGAATTTTTCATTGCTAGCATTGCATTTTTAGCATGTAAAATTTTCCTTTGCAAATAGCCACTATCTTTCCACGTATTTAAAAAATGTCCCTGTTATTTCTTGGAGCATGATTAGAATAGCATTTTAAAATACGTGTCTTAAGATTTCAAAACTGTAAGTCTTGCTTAAATGTTATGGAAAAACAAAATGTTAATTTTGTTTTTTTTAGCATTCAATTGACCCAGATATGTTCATGCTGCAAGTTCTGTCCTGTTTTTGTATTCCGTGGCTCACATCTTCGTTCAATTTTTGAAGCCTTTGCGGTGATACTCGGGTCTAATCTACATGAGTGCCACCCAGACTGGAATCTTGATGGCGTTGTAACCCCTAGTGAGGCTCTTAAAGGATTTGATAGTGCTTCTTAGGGTCAGGGCAAGGCATATGCATCTGGGGGGATGGGTGGTGAACCAGGAGTTCATAGCAAGTTTGAAGAATCTCTTTCTTGTGCCGCTTCCTCTCTCTATTTCTCTGATGCTCTCTGAGCTCTGAAGGAGTGCTTTCTTGGCCCACTGGTAGGAATCCTGTGGCTTTAATCTCCTCATTCTGTCGTGCACATAAGCGACTGGTTCTGCCTATGGGGCCAAAATACTCCACAACCGGCCCAAAGGTTGGCAGCATGAGTCTGTCAAGAAGCGTCTCAGAAGACTAGCCTGGTGATCTGCTTTCGAAAAGTCACACCCTTTGAGGCAGAACTGACTAAATGCCAACAGCAGACAGGGAGAGAGAAAACGTAATGGAGCTTCCTCCACACTCTTGGGCCCTTACATACTCTGGTCAGAGAGAAGGAATCTGTTCTTCCAGAGTTTTAAGTTTCTTCCCACCTGCCGACTTGCCCACCTCTCTCCTTTATGGACCCTCTATCCCATTTGATATGAGAGAGGGCTTCTCTTGGAGCTGTTTCTGTCCACAGCTGGTATGCAGTTACATGATTTGGACTCATTTAATTTCAGCCTCTGGAATGTTTATACTTTATGTTCTGGTTTCCTACCACTGCCAACCACTTCCTTTGCAGAGTCCTGAGATAGCGGCCCATGCATTTGTCCAGATACTTAGTTGTCACATACCAGTATAGCCACTGGGGAAGTGTTGGTTGTGGTAAGGGGGGGAGGGACTGTACACTGAAGGAGCTGCAAGATCTGGCTGCCTTGTGTGAGCAGGACGGGGGTGTGCTGAGGATGGGTGCTGAAGGTGCTGAGTCAAGGGGAGTTTAATATAAAGTTGGGTCAAGGACAGTTTGTTGATATGGGGGAACTCTCTCCTAACAAGGATTTATCGCCATAGCAAGGGCTCTAGAAATGGGTCTCGTAAGCTGTGGCATTGTTCTTCAATGCTTGGAAAAGGCAATGGCCCACTATCTACGAAATAGAAATGCCAGACCTGCTGTGTCAGATGTGGGAAGATGAGGCAAAAGTCTCCAATATGTGGCCGTGGCAGAGTTAGTTTCTATAAGACCATTTCTTGGCGGTCCTGAAGGACGCCCATTTCATCAAAATAATAAGGAATGCAGAGATGAGGGGAGCAGCAACAACACTGAACTTACTGATATCTGCCTTCTCTAGGGGGTCCCTGGGTGCCACAAACAGTTCAGTGCTCAACTACCAGCTGAAAGGTTGGCAGTTTGAACCCACGGAGGGGTGCCTCAGAAGACAGGCCTGGTGATCTCCTTCTAAAGGGTCACAGCCTTGGAAACCCTATTAAGCAGTTGTACGCTGCACACATGGGGTTGTCATCAGTTGGAAATGACTTGACAGCAACAAACGACAACAACAAACGACAACAATTCCCTATTGGCTGAGATTGTTCATGGGAGCTGGGCTACCTCATACCAATATAAGTAATGGGATCCCAGCCCAACAGAGGCCAGGTAGAAGTACTTAACTGTCAGAAACAAGTTGTGTGTGATTACAACAACGGTCAGCAGGTCAGAGTATTAGTTACCTATTGGGGCATAATAGATTATCCCCAAACTTAGCAGATGAGAGATAAATGGAAAAATATTCAATTCATGCTGATAAATTTGGAGCTAGACAAAGATTTTGGTAAGACTCAACATACTTTTAAGGTGAAGGGTTAAACTAGAAAATTTAAATAACTGGTATAAGTATAAAAACAGATTTTCAAAATAATGATATAATTGCATACCCGAATAAAAGACAAATACATCAAAATCAAGGGTTTCTGTCCCATGTGGACATAAGAGACTAAAATTAGCAAGGGTGGGAAAGGCTGGTCGTTCTCTTTCGCCTATTACTTGACTGTAGCAAACTGTGTCCAAAACTATAAAATATTTAGGGGAACATTGTTCTGACCGGAGCAGCGAAGGACATATATAAAGAAAACTAATGTATTAACGTAAATAAAACAAAACCTGAATATGTGCAAAAAAATATGCCATATTTCCAAGTGGGAAGCCTTGTTAATCAAATGGAGGTTCCCAAAACTAACACATAAATGGATTGCATTTCCAATTAGAATATTCGGGTAGTTGTTTTTTAATTGTATACATTAATCATAAGCTACAAGTAGTACAATAGATAACAAAGAATGTTGTTGCTGGAGCCTTGGACAAGATGTTTGACTCACAGCCGTCCCGTCTGACTGCCCAGTAGGCCTTTATAGGCCGTAATCTTTATGGGAGCGGACCGCCAGGCCTTTCTCCCTCAGAGCCACTGGGTGGGTGCGACCTGGCAGCCTTTCTTTCAATTAGCAGTCAAGCACTTAACCACTGCAACACCAGGGCTGCATTACCAAAGAATAGACAAGAAAAACCTGAAATAACAGGATAGTAACAGGTGTCTACCTCATCAAGTAACAGAACAAATCAATATTACATAGCATACAAACTGACAGGTAGACAACTGAAATAGAAAACCTACTAGGAAATCACAGTAACTATTCATAAAAAAAAAAAAAAGGTGGTGTGAAAATCATATTTATTTAATAAATGGTGCTGACTCAACTGATTGTTCTGGGGGACAAAGCTTGCAAAAATGTGATACACAAATCATAGATTTGGAAAATTATGTGAAATGTAGATGACCAGGATTAATAACAGTTTATATTTTACACAGAAGGATAAAAGTTAAGCACTTGAAAAATGAGCAGTGAATTCAAACAGATGGTTCACAGCAAATCCACATGCCCAGTAAACATAGTCCAAGTTGCTCAAAAACACTGGTAGTTAAGAAAATATCAAAGTCCCAGTGAAACTGGCACAATTTAAAAATCAACACCATCTACGGCTGGCTGGGCTGTGGGGAGAAGGAAACCCTGAGACATGGCTGGAAAGGTGCTTTAGGACAGCCTCTAGGGGAAAGACATGGCCATGGCTCTGTACTTTTAACATTCTTTGAACTGGAAATCTCACTCTGTGGAGTCTACTCCACATAAGCAAATCCTGTACTATACAAAGGATGTTTATTATTGATGCTGACAAAACATTGACTGTCCATTGGTGGTGAAATGATAGAGAATATATGGTAGAGCTACATCATCAATAACATAGGGAGTCATTAGAATGAAAAAGAGTTGTAGTAGTTAAGTAGGAGAAATCTCTGTGAAGTATTATGGAAGTTTACTGAAAAAATCAAGGTGCAGAAAAGTATATATAAAATGAGCACATTTGGGTAGAACAATAACAATTGAACATATTTGAATACCTGTTTACATGTATGTGTGTGTATAAATGAACAGATGATGGTACATGTATGTGTGCGTGTGCTTGTTTAAGCAAGGATGAGATAGACTACTTACCATATGGTCGAAGTGAATTACCTTGGATTCACTTGTGGGAAAGAACAGGGGGTGGAAAGCTAGAACATGTAGGAAGAGTGGACTGAAAAAGCATGGGTGATAACGTGTTTCCATTTCACTAGTGTTATGTATGAGACAAACAAATCTGTCTTGAAAGAAGCCGGAATGTTCCTTAGAAGCAAGGATGGCTTTAGACATGTTATCAGAAGGGACCAGTTCCTGGAGAAGGACACCATGCTTGGTAAAGCAGAGGTCCAGCGAATAAGAGGAAGACCCTCAATGAGATTGACTGACACAGTGGCTACAACAGTGGGCTCAAATATAGCAACCATTATGAGGGTTGCCCAGGACCAGGCAGTGTTTTGTTGTGTTGTGCATAGGGTCGCTGTGAGTCAGAGCCAACTCGATAGCACTTAACAACATGTCTAAGTCTAGATAAAGTGTACTAAAATTGTTATCATCTATTTAATTTATGTGTGTAACTTAGAAGACATAAAAATATAGTTAATGCTATATCTAATGACTTACAGAGAGTCAAGATAGAATGTCAAGGGAAAGAAGGGGCAAGAGCAATGTGGGTAGAGTGTGACCAAGTTTCCATAAAAGCAAACACCCCATCAGATCTACTTGTGTACCTGTGACTGTGTATACATGTCACAGCAGAGAAACCTAGGGAAGGATACACGTGTCTATTAACTTTGGATACCTTGGGGGAGCAGGAGCAAAATATGAGGGTGGGACTCTGCATGTTAACTTTTTCATTATACAAATTTGTATTTTTAGACATGTAATAAAAAAGAATTTCATAGCTTTGGAAATTAGTAAATGACATAGACATATATTTTTAAATAGGTGAAAATTCTCTATGACAGACAAAGGTTTTAATCACTGAAAGGAGAGCATACCACAGACAGTAATAATCACAATCAGTGGATTTCTTGCATGTTCTTGGAGCCAATGTGCTCTTCTGGTGTCTGTAACTAGAAATGACCAGAAATAATTTGGGGAAGTCAATCACCTCTTGCAAACACACGTCCACAGCTAAATGAAGGAGAATGGACACCATGTGCAATTCACTAGGTAACTCATGTGCCTCTAGAAGATTCTCTTTCCCGGATATGCTGCCACTACCTCCTCCCCACCTTGCCACACCGAATAACCCACCCTTGTGCATTCTAGGCCCTTTTCAGGACTGAGCTTAGATGACATCAACTGAGAAGATAGTTGATGAATAGAAGAGAGTTTGATGAAAAGATTTCAGAAAGCAGTACCTCCCCAACCAGCCTCTCCCCAACCTGGGAATGCCAACCTCTCCCACTCTGATACCTCTGAGAATCTCTGATTTTCCTTTTGGATCCTTAGGAGACTGCTGAATTCACCTGTCCTGAAAGCCTTCACTGCCCTCTACCTCTGACGCTGTTCCATGCAGGAGCTGTCTCTGTCACTCTGAGAAATCCACACAGGACAGCCTGTGGTTGGAGGTGCTCATTCTGGAGGTCCTGCCCTCCCTGCCTGTGTCCCGAAGGCTTCCCTGTGACAGTAGAGGTCTCATCTTCCAGGGAGATGGCTACGCCCCTGTCATGTCCAGACCTGGGACCTGAAGCTACGGCTGAGATTTGGGCTTTTCTGTCCACTACTTAGTCTGGGCCTGAATCTGCCCCTTCCCACCCTCACCTCTGATCACCTGTGTTCTTGCTGTTCTCTCTGGGTTTACAAGCCTGCCCTCTGCTTCTTTCATCTGAGTCAACCTTTTTCTTCAGTTCTTTGACCTCAGGACATGTCAGGTTAGACCACAGAAAGAAGAAAAAATATTAGCAAGTTTCATTAACATGTGGAAAACCTGAAAGAATAGCTTGATTTAGAGGAGAGGAAAAAGTTCCAAAGCTCTACTCCTTACCTTAGGACATGCTATACAGAAAATATCCTGCAAGCACTGGATCAACTCTTATCCAGAAATGGAAAACACCCAGGAGGATTTTGCTACACCAGCTCCCCCTTCCACTCCCCTAATCCTAATCGTAAACCCAAATTCACCCTGTGAGGACAGAAGACATGACCGGGGTGAGCTCCTTTTTCTCCACCCCGCCCTCCTGTCCTCCTCCCAAGCCCTGCTTCTTTCTCTGCCTGCAGGCTGCTGGGAAGGGACCCAGAGGCCTTGGTTTAGGGCTTTATGTTCACTGCTCACCTGCGGGCAGGTTCCGCACAGTCTGCGGCTTCTCTGATTCCTTCTCCTGCAAAGAACTCAGTGACACCCCATGACCGTCACACCTCCCTTAGAGCTGTCCTTGCAGGGACCCCTCAGCCTCCCAAGTCCCACTGAAATCCCATTTCCCTTTCCCTACTTATGCTATGCTCATCCTCAGAGTTCTGAGACCTCATCATCCAGGTGAGGCCTGTCCTCTCCTCTTCTGGGCCAGTGGAGCCTCTGAGGGGACCTGGTGTCTGCGGTCAGCCATCTGGGGCTTCCTCCATCCAGATCCTCCTAGGGCTGGAGCTCTCTGTGTACTCGGGGTAGGAGGGTGGGGATCTTCCAGGGGAGCTGGGTTAAACAAAACTGAATGGAGGTCTCTCCTGAAGGGCCCACACTTCCAGCCCAAAGGCCCTGCTCCTCCTAGTCCGGGGGTGCTAGAGGGTCTTCTGGTGCTTCCCGCTCTGGCCTTGGTGCTGCACCTGCACCCTCTGTAGCCTGAACTTCTGCCTCTGCAGCCTCTCCAGCTGGTCCCTCAGCCTCTTTAGCTCCTCTCTCTGCTTCTCCAGCTGCTCCTCCAGGTGCCTGCAGACCCACACTCTCCCTCACCTCCCTCTTCTTGGCGGCCATCAGGCAGCGTCTGCCCACCTGGCGGCAGCATTCGGGCCTACAGGGGACTGAGGGTGGAATCTGGAAGGCATTATGCTGAGTGAAATTAGTCTGTCGCAAAACGACAAATACTGTATGAGACCACTATTGTAAGAACTCATGAAAAAGTTTAAACGCAGAAGAAAACATTCTTTGATGGTTAAGAGTGTGGGGAGTGAGGGAGAAGAAAATTCACTAACATTGTGAAAATGTCAGTTCTACCCAAAACCATCTACAGATACAATGCAATCCCAATTCCAATTCCAAAGACAGTTTTTTTAACAGTAACTGTAGACAAATATCATCTTAGGTGAAGGGAAGGACAACACACAATACAGGGGAAGTCAGCACAACTGGACTAAACTAAAAGCTAAGAAGTTTCCTGATCACAACCAAATACTTTGAGGGACAGGAGAGCAGGGGCGGTGGTCTGGGGACCATGGATTCGGGGGACGTGTAGGTAATTGGCATAAGGAAGTTTATTAAGAAAATGTTCTGCATCCAGTTTTGGTGAATGGCATCTGGGATCTTCCAAGCTAGTAAGCCGCCATCTAAAATTCAGAGATAAGAGGTTTGGGAGAAACCACAGCCCATCACACTCCGTTATCATTCCCTGAACTCACATTTCTCTTTCCAATAGAATGGTAACCTCTTTGAAGGCAGGGAAAACTTTCAATTCATTTTTATTACATACTTATTATTAAGTTTCCCCCAATCCTCCCAACATCTCCAAAAGCTGCCATGTTTGTCTTGTTTAGGTTCAAACTGGGCCCTCGAAACTGAACAATGTCAGCAATGATGTCACACAAGTGTTATGGAAGCCTTGGTGCTCACTCAGATCCAACTGCTCTTTGGAGAGGTTGTCGATCTGAGGTCTCCTGTGGGAGAGCAACTTAAGCTACCAGTTCACAGAGAGTGATTCCTCAGTTGGAGTTCCCAACTCGTGAGAGCTTGGAACAGAGGGGTGAACATCCTTTGGGGGACCTTTTTTTTTTTTTTTTGGTTTACCTTCACCCAGTCAGGATGAAATGGCAATATGGGAAGGAGAAACCTCTAAGACTCGAGGTAGGGGTGGGAGAAAAATTCTTCCTGATTGACAGGAGGTGTGTGGCAAAGAGTCTGATTTCACCAGACAAGATTTGGAGACAAGATATGGATTTTGAGTGAGGAGATGAAGTGGCTCTCCCAGAGAAAGTACTTGCTGTCATTTAGTAGACAACAAAACAGTGATATGAATAAAGGAATGAGTGAGTGAACCAAAGAACACTACTGTAACTCTAAGGGCCTTTCTGAGTAGGCACAGACTAGCTACTCAATTGTTCAGGCTTGGGAACCTCCTATGTTGAGGAAGCCACTGGGCAACTGGGACGGGGGTGAAGGGTGTTTAGGGAGATCAGTTATTCATTTGTATCATATTTTCAAATAAGATTGAATTAATATGTCATGTCAGGAATAACGAAAGAAGTAAAATTTCTCAGGAGCTTATGAAAGTGGGTGGCGTGAGGAAGCACTGTGTCTGTACCACTGTGAACTATGCTGTCCCAGCCTGGGCTTGGGCGGAAGACCCCATCCCCCTAGATCCAGGGAATCCCCTTCTCCTCTTCCAAGGCTTAACACCCAGTCACAGCAAAGCCTCACTTCAAGATAGCATTTTAAATTCCTACTCTACTTAATTTAAAGTATAGGTCAAGGAGGTAAAGGTGCCTAGGTGATGCAGTTTGTGCTCGACAGCTCACCTAAAAGTAAGAGTACTGGGAGGAAAAGTCCTGGCGATCTGCTTCTCTTAAGATTACAGTCAAGAAAACCCAATGGAGCAGTTCTACCCTGAAACACATGGGGTCGCCACAAGTCAGAATCGACTTCATGGCAACTGACAACAACAAACTGAACCTGAGCTTCTGTGGTTCCTAATTGTACACCCTTTCATCAGCCAGTGTCTGCCCTCCTCCATCTTTTCAGCTGCTTGCCCATGCTGCCCTGGACCGCCCCAGCCCTGTTTCCTGTTTCCTCCTTGGTCCTCTGCCTGGCCGCTAACTTGCTTCTGAGAGCTTTCGCTACTTTCCACCCCACACCACACTCACACACCCAACCTGGCTCCGTCTGTTTTCTCTCTTCATCCTGAGGTCTCGAATCCTTCCCTCATGTTCAGAAATGTACATAGATAGACCTTATGTTGACACGTACAACCCTCCTAGACAAACACAGGTGAGGTGGTTGTGTCTTAGCCTCTCAGGTTTGTGGCGTCAAGGCTTTCGGCCAAACATGTTTTCTGCATCACTCTGAAGTCACTCATCTAATAAGGACATTTAAGGGGCTACTGTTCAATTGTTTTCAAGAGGAAACAATTTTAACCTATTACTGTGGCTTGGTTAAGAAGGGTACAAGGAAGAGGTATACCTGTCAGGGTCTTAACTAAATATACAAATTATTCTCTAACGTTTAAGTATAATTCCTTCTATGAAAGACTTCCCTTAAAAAGAGGTGAAAATTTCTCCCATTTGCGTGTTTAAATTTACTAAGAAAATCACTTTCATAGGAAACTCCTTTTGGAGAAGTCACAAAATATTATAAAAGTTCAAGAAAATGAGGTCATTCCCATGTTCCAAAGGAGCAAATTCACTGAACATTCTGCAAATAAAGGGGGGAGGGAGCACATTGGATGATCTTCTATTTACAAATATAAAATCCCAAGACATGTTATAGTGTTTTTAGAGTAAACATTTTTGTTATAAGGTACTACTATCATTAGTGTCATTGTGCCCAGGGGATTCTGTCTCCCACAGCAGCGCCCCCAAGGGGAGTGAGGGGTCCCAGGACAGAGGGAGAATTGATGAGAGGATGGTGGTGATGGACAGGCCCCAGGGATCCCTAAGACCAAATCCTTGGGCTCATAGATGAGTCTTCCCAAGACCCAGAGATCAGTCTTCCCAAGGCCCAGACTCGATAATGAGCAGAAAAGGCCAAGTTTCAGCCACAACAGCAAGTATTAGGAACTGGGAAACCCTGGAGGTGCCAGGGGTATGTCCTTCCCTCGGTGATGAGACCCCAAGTGGCACAGGGAAGCCCTCAGGGGCAAGGAAGGAAGGGCAGAGCCTCCAGGACAGGCATTTCCAACCACAGGCTGCCCTGTTTGTACTTCTCAGAGTGACAGACTCTCCTGCGAGGGACAGGGTCAGAGACGGAGGAAGCGAGGGCTTTCAGGCGAGGTGAATTCTGAAGTCTCCTGATGATCAAACAGAAAGCCCTGGATGATCAGAGGTACAAGAGAGTGAGGGGGCTGGCATTCCCACAGTGGCCATAGGCTGGCTGAGGGGGTCCTACTGTCCCTGGAGCTATTGGTCAAAATATTTTTCCTTAAAAGCTGCATCTTTCCAGTTAACTTCCTCTATGTTCAGTCCAGGAAAAGGTGTAGCATGCAAAGGGTACGTTTTCCAGCAGAGCAACAAATGGAAGGAAGTGGTAGTGGCATATCAGGGAAAGAGAATCTTCTAGAGGCACATGAGTTACCTAGTGAGCTGCATGTGGTGTCCAGCCTTCCTCCTTTATCTGTAGACATGTACCTGCAAGAAACGTTTGAGGAGTAACTTCATGGACCCTTACAAAATTCTCGCTGGTCATTTCCAGGTGTAGAGACCAGAAGAGCTCATTGTCTCCAAGAACAAGCGTGAAATCTGCTGGGTCTGACTGTTGAGCAGTCTGTGGTGTGCTCTTCTTCCAGTGATTAAAATCTTTGTATCTGTTGTTAAAGATATTTTCCCCGTTCAAAAAAAAAAATCCAACAAAATGTTTTTAAAATAATGTATCTATGATGATGTTTATCAACTTTCAAAGCTCTGAAAGTCTTTTGTATAACACCTCTAAGGGTACAGATTTGTATAATGAAAAAGTTACAGTCATGGTCCCACCCTCATATGTAATTTGGTCCTGCACCCCCAAGGCGTCCAATGTTAATAGACACGTGTATCTTTCCCTACGTTTCTCAGCTGGGACACATACACACAGTCACAGGTTCACAAGTAGATCCCCTGGTTTGTTTGCTCTAATGGAAATTGGGTCATACTCTACCCACGGTGCTCTGTAAATTGCTAATTCCCTGAAGGTCATTAGGTATGGCACTAACACTGCCTTTTTGGGTCTTCTAAGATTGAACTCATATTTACACATAAAGCATTTAAATAGATGAGAACAATTACTGTATACACTATCTAGACTCATACATAGCACTACTACAGTGGAAACACATATCACCAGTGCTTTCTAAGTCCGCTCTTCCTGCATGTTCTAACTCCCCCGCCCCCACCAGTCCTTTTCCAGAAGTGAATCCAAGGTAATTCAGGTTAACAATGTGGTAAGTACTCTCTCTTACCCTTGCTTATACGAGCACACACAGACACAAATGTATCTTCGTCTGCTCCTTTACACACTCACATAAACACAAACAGGTATTCAAGCATACTCAAACAATTGCTATTGCTTTACCCTAATGTGCTCATTTTATACAGACTTCTCTGCACCTTCATTTTCTCCTTCAATAATACTTCACAGAGATTTCTCCTGTTTAACTACCAGAGTTCTTTTTCATTCTAATGACTCAAACTTTATTGATTTAGCTCTACCATAAATTATCTATCTTTCCACCATCCATGGCAGTCGATTTTGCCGTTATTAACAATAACCGTCCTTTGTATACTAGAGGATTTGCTTCCATGGGATAGATTCCAAAGGGTGAGATTTCTAGGTCAAAGAATGTTTCAAAATTACAGAGCCATGTCCGTGTCTTTCCCCTAAAGGCTGTCATAACGCCCCTTTCCAGCCATGTCTGAGGCACCCTTCTCCCCACAGCACCCCCCGGCCCCAGCCATAGGTGGTGTAGATTTTTAAATTGTGCCAGTTTCACTGGGACTTTGATATTTTCTTCACTACCAGTGTTTTTGAACAACTTTGATTATGCTTATTGGCCATTCGTATTTGCTCTGAACGGTCTTTTGAATTCATTGCTCATTTTGCAAGTCCTCAATTTTTGTCTTCCTTGTATAAAATGGAAATAGTTGTTAATCCTTATCACCGACATTTCCCATAATTTCCCAAATCCATCGCTGATGTATCACATTCTTAGAAGTTTTTTTTTTTTTTTTGCCCAGAATGATCAGTTGAGTCAGCAGCGTTTATAAGATAAACCATAATTTTCCTGAGTTGAAATACCACCTCTGTATTAACGGTTATTATGATAATCTTTGTGGATTTGCTACTTCGTTTCCTTGGTCTAGCTTTCAGTTCCTATGCTATGTAATATTTGTTCCATTAGTTGATGAAGCAGCCTCCTTCTTTTTCATGTTTTTGTTGTCTGTTCTTTCGTATCTGTTATACTATTTGCATCTTAAGATTACTGTATACAATTCAACAAATAACTAGGTAAATATTCTAATGGGAATTGCAATACATTTGTATGTTGGTTTTGGGGAACTGTCATTGATTAAACAAGACTTCCCATTTGATAAAACATATTTTTTGCATTATTAAGGTTTAATTTTATTTCCTCCTCTACTTCAAATAGGCTCTTTTCTGTTCCAGTCAAAACAAGGTTTTCCTAAGTAGTTTACGGTTTTGGACACAATTTGATGCAATCATGTAGTAAAGAAAATTGTCTTTATTCCTCCCACCCTGAAACTTCCAATTTTGGGCACTGTGTCTAGATTGGAGAGAAGTCATTGATTTTGGTATATTTGGCTTGTCAGTTTACCAAAATTTTTATCCTCATTTTCTAGGTATGCAATTATATTATCATCATAAAAAGAAGAAAATCTGTTTTAATATTTAATTCATTCCTTAACTTTTCTAGCTCGTTAATTCACCTAGAAAAGTATGTTGGGTCATAAAAGTAATAACAGTATATTTGTCTACTTCCAAATTTTATTAGCATGAATGGAGTATTTTTCCATTTATCTAATATCTACTATGTTTTATGATAATTTTTTATGCCCCAGTAGATAATATATTGACCTGCTGACCGTTACAGTAATGACATACACCTTGTTTCTGATAGTTAAGTGCTTCCACCTGGCTTCTGCTGCTCTGGGACCCCATTATTCCCATTGCTACTAGGCAGCTGTCTCCTACCCACAACCTAAGCCTCCAGAGGACAGACATCGCTAAGTTTCACTTTGCTGCTGCTCCCCTCCACCGTGCATTCCTTATTGTTCTGATGAGAGGAGTGTCCTTCAGGACTTCTCAAAAATGATCTTAAGAAAACTCACTCTGGATGTCCATGTATTGGAGACTTTCCCCCCATTTTTCAACATCTGACACAGCAGTAACGGCATTTTGATTTCATAGAATGTGGACCATTGCCTTTTCCAAGCTTCCAAGCGCAATCCCTGTAGCATATTAAACCCATTTCCAGAACCCCCACAATGGCAATAAATCCTTTTTAGGAGAGAGTTCCCCCCATATCAACAAACTCTTCTTGACCCAACTTTACGTTAAACTCCCCTTGACTCAGCACCTTCAGCACTCGTCCCTCAGCACACCCCAGTCCTGCTCACACAAGGCAGCCAGGTCTTGCAGCTCCTTCAGTGTACAGTCCCTCCCCCCAACCACAACCAACACTTCCCCGGTGGCTATGCTGGTATCTGACAACTAAGTATCTGGACAAATGCATGGGATGCTATCTCAGGACTCTGCAAAGGAAGTGGTTGAAGGTGGCTGGGGGAGGAAACCAGAACATAAAGTATGAATATTCCAGAGGCTGAAATTAAATGAGCCCAAATCTCATAACTACACTCAGGTTGTGGATAGAAATAGGTCCAAGACAATCCTTCTTTCTCTCATGCGGGGGGAAGACGGTCTGTAAAGGAGAGAGATGGGCGGGCAGGCAGGCAGAGGGGCAAACACCTAATACTCTAAGCCCAAAGAGTGTAGAGGAACGTCTGTTACGTTTTCTGTCTCTATCATACCATTATTTGGCCCCATAGACAGACCCAGTCACTTAACCGCGTGGCAGAATGAAGAGATTAAAGCCCCAACATTCTTGCCAGTGGACCGGGAAGGTAGCCCCTCAGAAGGCAGAGAGCCTCAGAGAGATAGAGAGGAAGCAGCTCAAGACAGGGATTTCATAAAGTCGCACATAAAGTCACCTCTAAGTTGACTCGATGGCAATGGGTAAGTTGCACATGCATAGATCTGATCCTAAGAAGCATTGTAAACCTTTGAGCACTGTATTATGGGTTAGAACACCATCTAGGTCCCAGACTGAGTGGCACTCACATAGATAAGTCCTCAAAATATTTTCGTCCTCTTAAGCTTTGAAAACTCAAAAGACATTTGAGCCACAGCATACAGGAGATGAGACAGAACTTGCAGCCTGAACATAACTGGGTCTATTTCTTGCTAAAACAAGCAAACAAAAAAATGACAATTTCCATAAGGTTAAAGCAGGACTCACAGCACTGGCATAACAGAAAAACTGTAAAAAGGTATTGTAACCGTGCTCTAAGAAGTAACAGGAAGAGTTTTTTTTTTTTTTTTTTAACAAATGGCAATGTAAATATTATCACTAAAGAAAAAGAAGGTATTTACAAATGACAATTTTTGATGTGAGAAAAATTTAGGTATGAATACACTAATAAAAAAATTTTTTTTAGAAATTAAAAATTCACTTGATGGGCTCAATAGCAGAATGTAGATGGTATTCTGTGTAGGTGTTAAAGTATTTGAAAAAATCTGGGCTGAACAGTTCCCAATTTTGGTGAAAGATAAACTTACGAATTTAAGAAGCTCAGGACATGCCAACAAATTAAATTCAAAGAACTTTATGCCCAAATAAGTTATAATCAACTGTAGAATAGCAAAGACAATGAAATGCCTTGGAAGAAGTTAGAGAGAAAACAACACATTTCACAAAGGGGAAGAAAATTTTCAATTACTCTACAGTTCTCATCCAAAACCATGGAGGTCAAAAGACTGCAACAACATTTTTTCAGTGCTGAAAGAACAGAATCGTTAACTCAGAATTCTATATCCAGTGAAAATATCCATCAGGAATAAAGGAAAATAATGACATTCTCAGCTGAAGGAACTCTAAAGAGAATTCATAACCACCAGACTTAGTTTAAGCACTAAAGGAAGTTCTTCAGGTGGCAGACTCGGAATTTCAGGAATTATGGAAAGTAGCACAGTGCTAAGTATCTGGGTGAACACTCTATGCCAACCTTGCTGTCGCTACACAACATGGCGCAGGACTGCCCTCTTTGGAAAGTCTTTACATCTTGGTGCAAACACTTTGGAATACACTCTTGGTGGCGTATCAGTACTAGAGAATGAAATTTACTTTGAAAATATGAGAGATGTCTGTAGCCACATCTGATGAAAAACTGGATAATAACATTTTGGACACCGAATGAAAGATGGTAGCAAACAAACAAACAAACAAAATGAGTCTGAATTCCCATGTGCCCATGAGCCGGCTCTGAAGGCCTTCCCCAGGGAGGCATTTCAAATACATCTGGAGCAATGGCAGCATCAGGGAATGAAGGCTATGTACCTCTCCTCTGGCCTTCTCTGAAGGGTAACCACTTGCTTAAGTACCAAGCTTAGTGGTTAACATATAGTCATTCTGTAGACAGTCTAGCTAAGAATTACAATGCCTCCTTGAGAGGAAAGCATTTTATACAAATGACATAAACAAGTGCCTCAAAGACAAAGTTATAGTAAACCAAGGCATTTCCCATCAGTCTTTACCTGAGAGGGTCTTTGTAAGGATTTCCAGCGGCTCAGAAAAAAGAACAGAGTAAACTCTGTCTTCTTTCACCTCTTCCCTCCTCAAGAAACAGGAACTGGTGCTAAGATGTCAGGGGTCAAGCTCCAAACTCCTCTCCTGGTCCCGTATCTAAGTTGTGTAATAGCACCAGACAATGAGCTATAAGAAGATGAACCCAAGGAGTATTTCCAGTCTGTGACAGGTTTGCCTTCCAGTGAAATCCTGTTTCAAATCGCTAGACCAGTGGAGGAGCTCTGGTCCTCTGACCTGAGAGAAGGACACGGTGGGGTTGTCAGAACCTCCTTGACCATCATTCTCCCCAAGAGGTTTTAGAGACTCGTTCATGTCATAACTCAAGGACTATTACTGCCCAGTTGCATAACTGCGGAAAAAGACTTTCTCCTCTGAAGGAGCAAAGGGCCCAGGAGGGGCAGGTGTGAGGCTTTTCTCTTTAAGTCAGCTTTGTGGCTTCAGGTCACTGGCCCCTGGCCACCTTCACAACCTGCCTTTTGAACTCATCCTCATCTCTCCCTCCCAAATTCCCCCAGCACCCTGGGCTGTGGCTTCTGCGGGTTTCAATGGTGTCCTTTCAGTAGCTCCTTGCTCTCCGCTGAGGGAGCAAACCCACAGTGCCCTTAAGTGTCCTTCAGTAGGAACATTGCTGAGGGTACACGATGGCCTGACTGATCCTTAGACCCAGATGGGCAGAACTTTGGGCGGGGGGTCATTGTCCAGAAGTCTCAGCTTCCTTTAAGTGGCTCCAAACTTCAGTGTGTTGACTGCCCAATACACAGGTGGGGGAAGCCTGTGGAAGATTCTCAGTCCTAGTTTCACCCAGCACTGGGCAAACCCTAAGAGGGGAGAGCAGTGAGATTCCTGAGGATCTTTATTCTAAAGTTCTCAAAGCAGCTGATATAGTCTTAAGAGGTGGGAGATGAGAAAGCTTGGGACCATGGGAGGGTGGCAAAAGAAGGAGACTCCTATCACTCCCTCTGCGGTCTTGAGTAGTCCTTTCTTCCTTCCTCCCTTCCTTCCTCACACCCTCCCCCTTCCTTCCTTTCTCTTGCTTTTCCTCCCTTCCCTTCCTCCCTCCCTCCCTCTGTCGCTTCTTTCCTTCCTTCCCTCCATCCCTCCCTTTCTCCCCGCTTCTTCCCTCTTCTTTTTTTTTTTTAATGCATCTCAGACTCCAAGCAGGCATTTGTTGCTAAAATCATATTTCTCTGTGTTAACTTATGATCCTTAACTTAAATCTGGAGTATGTAGCTCATTTTGATAATTCCTCTTCTGTCTGCACAGAGAAGAGACTGCTCACAGCCAGTGATGAGAGGGGAGGAAACAAATTCCTTAGCCAGAGCAGGCTCTGCTGTTTCCTGTACTAGGGGTGACGCCCCTGGGGAGCCTTTCCCAGGGCAGCAGGGCAGGCAGTGAGTCCAGCCTGGGGCTGCAGCCAGGCTGTGTGGCCTCTGTGGCTTTGATTTCTCCTTCTGGAAGGGCACCCTGTCGGCTTCCCATGGGAGGACCCTGACTCCATGGGTGACCACAACTCACTGCCCTGCCTCCTGTCCTCCTCTGGACCCATGTCCTGATAGGCCTTCTTCCCTCCTTCCCAGTATAAGCATTGTGATCAAGCGGGGCAGAAAAAGTCCTCAGGGCCAGACCCTGGGCCTTGCCCTCCGTGGCCTTAGGCTTCCCCGAGTTTTGGTGGGACCTGTAGCCTGGCGGGGATCTGGGGCCTTGAGGTGCTGGACTGGCTGGGCCTGTCCCAGAAGGCACAGCAGGCCGGGCTCTGTCCAGCAGCCCCACGGGTTTGCGATGGGGCTGCCCCGGGCCTCGCGCCACCCTCGCGCCCCTCTCCGCGCAGCCCCGCCCCCCCCAACTGCCCAACCGGCGCCCTCCCCGCCTTCTGGTTCTAGAAGTGTGTTCTCTTGCTGCATAGATGCAACTGGGCACTGCACTGAACACAGAGTCAATCCCACCTGAGTTGAAGACTTGAACATAAAACCCACAACTTTAATACTACCAGATGGAGGAGGAGGGAAGGGATGAAAAAAGAAAGTAAAGAAAAAAAGTTTTAGCAAAAGAACAATTAGAAAAATAAGTATTAGAAGATTATATGCTCACATTATGGATTCACGGAGCCTGTGCACACAAAACTGCTTGGATAGCATACTGTGATATCTTTCTTTGGAAATAAGACTTAGATACGGGGATTGGTGCCAGGAATAGTTGCAGAGGCTGACTTTGGGAAAAGGGGGAAAATTTGGCATTGATTAGTTGGTCTGAATGAGGCTGAAAACCATGAAAATCAAGATAATATTTAAGATAGAATTCTAGTAGCCTAGAACAGGCAGCAGAAATTTTTCTAATTACTACCAGAAGAGGCCTTTAATCACTAAACAACATGGATCAATAGTTCAAGATCTCTGTACAAAGAAAATAATGGGCCTAGATAATTTTCAGTCAGGTTACCATCAAACATGCAAGAAACAGATAATTTTAAACTTGTACATAGGCAACAAAGAATAGAAAACCATGAGACACTCCTCCAACTGGATCTTAAGGCTAGTTTAATAAGGATAACCAATTACAGAAGGATGGTAGAAGAAGAGTTACAGGACAAGCACACTAAATAACTGAGATGCAAAAACCTACGTGAAGTGCTGGCAAAGGAAATCTGGCACAGAATAAAACATATAATATGCCATGATCAAGATGGTTTATTGTAGGCACGCAGGTTTGAGAGAACATTAAAGATTTAATAATTTAATTCACCACATGTATAGGTGAAAGAAGAAAAGACAGGGTCACCTGAAGAGATGGGATAAAGCAGTTGATAAAATCCAGTCACTGTGAGAGATAAGAACTCTGAGCAAACATGAAACAGGAAAGGAGTTGCCTGACCTGGAAAACTATAATTAATATGGTATTAACTGGAAATGTTGGACATTTCCTTTAAAATTAGCAATAAAATAAGAATGCTTTGTATTATTTTTATTAAACATTTAAAATGGAGATCAAACTCATACAATAAGACACAAAACAAAAAAGAAAGAAAAGGCATAACTTTTATCATATGTAGATTACAGAGCAGTCTCCATAGAAAAAAATTCAAAACTATAGAAAGTATTGTAATTAATAAAAATTAATCATACATATGAGGAACCCTCGTGGCACAGTAGTTCTGTGTTCGGCTGCTCAGTGAAGGATGGGCGGTTCCAACCCACCAGCCGCTCTTCAGGAGGAAGATGTGGCAGTCGGCTTCCGTAAAAATGTACAGCCTTGGAAACCATATGGAGCACTTCTACTCTGTCCTACAGGGTGACTACGAGTTGGAATTGACTGGAAAGCAGTAGGTAATCATAAATATAAAATAAGAATATGTATTTTCACCACAATTAAAAATCAATCAATCAAATTTCTATCCATCAGCACGAAGCTGACCCTGCCAAGGCTCTCGGGTGAGAGCAGAGGACACTGAGAGGGAAAGAGCAGGATTCTGGTGGGCCGCACCGAGGAGGAAGGGGGCAGGGTGATTCAGTGGTTGAATCCTTGCCTTCCATGCAGGGGACCCCAATCAATTCCCGGCCCGTGCACCGCACGCACGGTTACCACCATCTGTCAGAGGAAGCTTGCTTGTTGCTGTGAGGCTGAACAGGTTTCAGCAGAGCTTCCAGACTAAGAGGAATGAAGAAGAAAGAGGTGGCAATCTATTTTTGAAAATCAGCCAGTGAACACACTACGAATCAAAACAGTCCCATCTCGCTTTGCATAGCATCACCATTAGTCAGGGGCTGAGTAAAGAGCAGCTAACACCAACAACGAATACCAAGGAGGAAAGAACATTACTTTACTTTGGGCTAAATTTATCATCTTGGTACCTGTAGGAGTTACAATAACAACAACAAAAACAAAGTGACTATTGGGTGGCTTTAAAAGAGAAATATATTTTCTCACAGTTCAGGAGGCCAGAAGTCTGAATTCAGAGCATAGCTCCAGGGGAGGGTCCTTCCTCCTCTATTTCAGCTTCTAGAAACTGCCAGCAATCCTTAGAGTTCCTGCACTGTAGAGGCATTTGTCTCCACCCTCCACCATCTGCCTTCCTCTGCCCCGTGTGTATTTCTGTGTCTATTCCACACATTTTCATAGCTCAGAAGTGAATAGGTTTAGGACCCACCATACACTGTTATGGCCTCATTAACATAACAAAGGGAGCCCCCTATTTTCAAGCTGGGTCATATTTACAATTGCGGGAGTTAGAATTTCAACACACATTTTTGTGGGACACAATTCAGTCCATAACAATAGTCTTACCAGATATTCTAGATTGAGAGTCCTAGCAGGAGCAGCTGAGGATGATTCTAATTGTTTGCTACATTAGTTGGCTAAAGCTCGTAGCAAAGTTTGCCCATTCAAATGTCTGAGCAATTCATTAGGTAAGACCCGGCCAAACTTTCCTAAACATATCCATTGTGTGGAAGAAAACACATACTACCATTATGGAAGTCTGGAGAAATGCATTAATAAAAGTAGAATAGGGCTTGGGACCAAGAATTATTTCATGGCCTTGATAACATGTGATAACTGTTAGACGTCCACCTGGAGATGTCAGGTAATGATACTAACAACTAACACGTATTGAGTACATGCACTGGTGGTGCCAGGACCCTTGTGAGGGCTTCTTCTTTCTTACAATATTTGTTCTGCATGATAGCTGTATGAGGAATGTATCATTATAATGTACATTTTATACATGAAGAGGTCGATACAGAGATTTATGCTGACATTTGAGTATAAGTCTGGACCCAGGAGGAGTTGAAATGGCTGGAGGTGGAACCTTGACTTAATAAGTGAATAGAAATGGAAGCACTACATCTGTGGAGAGGCTGCCCATGAGCCCAAGATTACGGTGCACTGGTATGGAAAACAGAATTGCGAAGTCATGAACCCTGTAGCCATATGTAGCCCTCAAGGTCTTAGCAGAGCAATAAGGAAAAGAGAGAGAGCCAGAGGAGAGAAGAACACATTCCCTGAGTGACGTAGGAGGCTTGGCCCTCTGCTATGTTCACATGTCATTCCTCATTTAACCCTTAGATTGATACAGTGTGTGAGATAGGTATTATTATTCACTTTTAACATTGCAAAAGTTTTATTTTCTCTGACTTAACAGTAATGAGTGTTTATTGAAACAAACGAGAAACTAGAGAAAAGTATACTTAAAGGGGAAATCTCATCAATTGACTACTATTATTTAGTCAGAAACTGAGGAAGTTGTTGTTGTTAGGTGCCATCCAGTCATTTTTGACTCATAGTGACCTGATATGACCGAACAGAACTGCTCCATAGGTTTTTCTAGGCTGTAATCTTTATGGAAGCAGATTGCCAGGTCTTTCTCCCATGGAGGTGCCTTGTAGGTTTGAACTGCCAACCTTTCAGTTAGCAGGGAGCTCTTAACCTTTGCACCACCAGGGCTCAGGAGATATGTATGGAAAAAGAAAATAGAACATCATTAAAAGAGTCAAGCAGAATGGTGGTGGGAGTATTTCTAATACAGGGCTTAGCTGCTACCAGTTAGGAAAGCAGACAGAAGTATATGATCTACAAGGAAAAATGGCACATTATTTCTGACCCCTTTTTTTACCCCAGCCCTCACTCTCACCTCCCACTTTGGCCTGCCTAGTGAGCAATAAACACAAGAAAAGGGGCTAGACATCTTTGGTCATCATGCAAATGCAAATATAAAGCAACAATATTATACTACCCCATACCAACCAGGATGGGTAAAATAAAAAAGATACTAAATACCAAATTTTGAGTAGAATGGAGGAACTGGAACTCTAATCTACTGCAAGGGAGAGTGTAAACTGGTATAACCATTTTAAACAATTATTTGAACCTATCTATAATTTATAATTCAGCAAATTTACTTCTAGACAAATACCCATCAAAAATGAAAATATATGTTCACCAGAATACATATACTTGTAAATATCCTCCAAGGCATGAATATATTCCTTATAAATGCCTATGGCTTAGGGTGTTATTCCCTGTGGATAGTAAAGTTGATATACAGATTCATCTTCATATGGAAAAAATCTAGAGCCCTTTGTAGAACAAAATAGCAAATCCCAGAGAATCATGTTCTCATGGCTTAAGACATCCTTGTGGTTTCTATTTACACCTCTCCTGCTTTGAGGCTGGAACACATAGACCCAGTTATGAAATCACCCTTGCTTGTTAGTTTTGCAAAAATCCCACACACCTCAAAATTTTTGTGAGTTTAATAGAGAAAAGATCACAGATGGATAAATAAAAAAAAAAGAGAAAGGGTATATTTTGCACCAAAGCAATATATTTAAAATGAAATGGTGAGAATGGTGGGCTTCCTTTTTCTGAAAATGCTTTTCAATTTGTTTGATGGTGGGGAGCAGAGGAACGAGACGGTTTATTCAAGAAGTAGTTTTCTGGGCAATTTGGTAACTACCTAAACAATAACCTCTAAAAATAAATATTTTGATCCATTGACTTGCTGCTTACACCTGCTTATTTCCAGTTAGATCACATATTTAAATTTAAAATACAAAAAATAAAAAATTTTTAAGAAACTATGGCATTTTTGCTTAATTTTTTAACTGATAAGGAGGAAGTGCATTCTAAAATACTCAAAGTCATAAAATAGAAAGGTGATAAGTTAGGTGTAAGAAAATATAACCAAATAGAGAAGTAGTAACTTTGGCAAAGGATAAAAGAGTACACAATACTGGGGAAACCAGCAGAACTGTATAACTCAGGGTCATGGTAGCTCCATAAACACATCCAAACTCCCTGAGGGACCAAATTACTGGGCTGAGGGACCTGGGGACCATGGTCTCAGGGAACATCCAGCTCAACTGGCATAACATAATTTATAAAGAAAATATTCTACATTCTACTTTGGCGAGTATCGTCTGGGGTCTTAAAAGCCTGTGAACAGCCACCTAAGATACTCCACTGGTCTCACCCCTCAGGAGCAAGGGGGAATGAAGAAAACCAAAAACACGAGGGGAAGATTGGTCCAAGGGACTAATGGATCACAACTACCATGGCCTCCACCAGACTGAGTCCAGCACAACCAGATGGTGCCAGGCTACCACCACTGACTGCTCTGACAAGGATCACAATAGAGGGCCCCAGACAGAGCTGGAGAAAAATGTAGGAAAAAATCCTAACTCACAAAAAAAGACCAGACTTACTGGCCTGACAGAGACTGGAGAAACTGCAAGAGTATGGTCCCCAGGCATCCTTTTAGCTCAGTAATGAAGTCACTCTTGAGGTGTGCCCTTCAGCCAGAGATTAGAGATTATGGCCCACAGACACCTGCTAACCCAGAACTGAAGACACTCCCAAAGTCTACCTTTCAGCCAAAGATTAGACAGGCTTATAAAACAAACAATAACACACGTGAAGAACATGCTTCTTAATTCAATGAAGTGTATGACACCAAATGGGCATCATCTGTTCAGGACAACTGGAGGAATGGACACAGGAAACCTGAGGTGTAAAGGGAAAGTGGGAGCATGCTAATATATAGTGGGGATTGCAACCAACGGCAACAAAACAATTTGTGTATAAATTTTTGAATGAGAAAATAATTTGTGCTGTAAACTTTCACCTAAAGCAAAATAAAAATGTATCACTCATAAAGGCAAACTTAAATAAACAGAAGCAATACATCAATAGGGGTTACTATAAAATCCCCAATTAATAAATGGGCAAGGTCAATGATTCCACTTTAAGACAGAAGATTGAATACGCATACTTACCTCCTTTAATTCCTTAAAGTCCACTAAAATAAAAAATAGCCATAGAAAAATCATTTTTAAAGGAATTAATATGCAAGTATCAGACTGGGAGAGGCAACCAAGAACATTGATTCCTGAGCTGTCAGTAGGGCATGAGACCTGATTTGTAGTGTAAATACCCAAAAAGGCTCAGCAAATAATGACACCTCATCCTACTTTTGAAGTGACAGTGAATGTGATGCGAAAAACAATATAGTTGAAAAAACTTAATGTAATGGAAAATGGCAGAGTAGAAAGTACCAAGTATTGGTCTCTCCAGCAAAACAGCACTAAGCTTGAAAAAAAAAAGTCAGAATCATCTATTGCAGTGCTCTGCAACCTAATCAGATACTTAGGGCAACCAGAGAACTACTTGATGAAGAGAGTGGCTGCTGAGCTTTAGTAAGAGAGCAACATGGGGGAACGAGCTACCAGCACCCATTCCTCAGCATGACCACAGACATACGGGCAGTGGCTTTTATTCTTAGAGTGGCTAACTGATGCCAGCATGGACTATAAGAACCTTGTCCTCCAAATATTTGGAGTTGTACATTTTGGTGGGTCAGGTGGTTACTTGAGGGAACACTGAGGATATTTTTGCCCTGTTTTAGCCCCTTCAGGATCCAGTGGCTGAAAGAGATACAAACAAACAAAAAAAAACTTGTTGCCATAGAGTCATTTCCAACCAACAGCAACCCTATAGGACAGAATAAAACTGCCTCATAGGATTCCCAAGGAGCAGCTGTTGGATTTGAACTGCCAACCTTTTGATTAGCAGCCGAGCTCTTAACCACGGTGCTAACAGGGTTTCTAAAGAGATATACACACCTTTAAAAAAATCTCCATATTTAAGGAAATATCTGTAAGGTCACAAACTGACCACAGAGATAATGGAACAGATGCTTGACTGACCACTCACAGGTGAAATAAAGACATTACATACATAATTTAAAAATCCACTTTGCAAATGGATGGCTGAAGCCCTCAAAAAACAACAGCAGTAACCATGATGAGGGAGAGAATATAATTTCCAGAACTGCCACATTTTAATAGTCAAAGTCTCCATTTCTCAACAAAAAATTCCAGAGCATACAAAAAACCAGAAAAATATGGCTCATATAAAGTAAAGAAAAATATCTGACAGAAACAATCTCTGAGGGAGCCTAGACATTGGAAGTAGTAGTCAAAGACATTAAATCAAATATCTTAAATATGCTCAATGAAATAAAGAAAGCCATGAATAAAGAGGTAAATCACAAGAACAATGTATGAACAAATAGAAAATGTCCACAGTGGTATAAATCAAACCGGTTGCTATTCAGTTGAACCTGACTCATTGTGACCCTATAGGACAGAGGAGAACTGCCCCATATGGTGTCCAAGGAGAAGCTGGTGGATTCTAGCTGCCAAACTCTTAACCACTGCACCAGCAGAGCTCTAATAAAGATACAGAAACTTTTTTTTTTTCAGCTGTTGTGCTTTTCATCTTCATGATTTCCATTTGGTTCATTTTTATAGTTTCTATGATATAGTCTCACTCATGATGACATAGTTTCTATAATAAAGGAATTGAAACTATAAAAATGAACCAAATGGAAATTATGAAGCTGAAAACACAACAGCTGAAATAAAAATTCACTAGAGTGGCTCAATGACAGATTTGAACAGGCAGAACACAGAGTCAGCAAATTTGAAGACAAGATATTTGGAATTATCCAGTCTGAAGGGGGAAAAAAGAATAAGAAAAACGAACAGAACCTGCGTTTCCCGTGGGACATCAAACACGCCAGTAAACATATCACACCAAAACCAAACCCATTGCTGTTGAGTCGATCCCAACTCATAGCAACCTTGTAGGACAAAGTGGAACCAGCCTCATAGGGTTTCCAAGGCTGTAAATCTTTATGGGAGCAGACTGCCATATTTTTCTCCCGGCAATACATCATGGTCATCCCAAAAGTAGAGGATAGAGAGAAAGGTGCAGAAGCAAAAATAACAGCCGGACACTATCCAAATTTGATGAAAGACATAAATAATGCAGCACACTGGCCTTGGCTCAAACCCATGAGTTTCCAGGGTTTGAAGAGCAGCTATAGGGCAAGCCCCAAAGCCCAAGTCCTTTCAGTTCTCTACTTCTATCAGGTTTGGTATTGGCCAATGGCCAAAGCTGTCATAAGTTCAGTCGCAATTCAAGAGGTTAACAGACTTCTGCTTTTGATGAAAGCAGCTTCCAGGTCATTTTCCAAAGGCATGGAAAACAAACAGGAAAAATATATGGCCATACTGTATTCAGGTACAATAAATAAAAGCACTTGAGTGTTTTCTGAACTATGGTAAGGAATTTCTTGAGTACAAGAATCTCCCAGAGTGGGACATAGTTCTGTTGTACATAGGGTCACTATGAGTCGGAATTGACTCAATGGCACCTAAAGACAACAGCAACAGGGAGTAGGATGTGCTACCAGGAATAGTGTCAAGAAAGGCTTCAACCAAGAAGTGATGCTTGAAACATTAAAAGGGCACAGGTACAGAGATAGCAAGAATGAGTGGCCACTTTTACCATCAATCACAAGAAGCAAATACAATCAAGTGTGTTCTGAGCTATGGCAAATTGTTTCTAAAACACAATGGAGTACACAGCAGGGAGTGACGAGTTATACCAGCAGTAGGGTCAGAGAAGGGTTTACCAGGAAGTGATGCTGAGCCAAATGTGGAAATATCAGTAGCTGGTTAAAAAGTAGGAAATGGCCCAATATATTCAGGAAACCCCAAGTATTCTCCTGAGGCCACAGTGCAAGTGCATGGGTATCATGAACGTAAAAATTCTGAGGAGACAGAGTGAAGCTATTGGGGCATTTTTGCTGCATTTCTGAGGAAGAAAGTTCTTCTTTTGTCGTTTTGTGTTTAGAGATGCTTGTCCCGGTTCTACCCTTTGCAGTCACACAAAACAATCCTCCTCTCCTCCTCATCTGAGACCTTCCGTTTTCCTCCAAGTTATCAGATTACCTTCTGTTCACCAACAAAACTTTCTAAAACCCCTTCTCAAATGGTTTCAACAATTTTACTGGTTGCTTTTCTAAACAGCGCTCTAGAACAAAATCAAATGTGCAGCAAAGCAGAGAACAGTGGGCTTTTTCCTGAGGGCTCTGCTAGGCCTCCCATGTGGGTTGACCATGGAGGTCCTTATACTCATTGCTTTTCTGTGAGGCCATAATGCTAACCCTTTTCCAGAAGGCCCAAGAGAAAGCATGGGAAGGGGGTAAGTGTACCATATTCTGGGGCTCAGAGCCAGGAAGATCAATGAATTTGGGTCAACAGCCTACCCATGAGTGATGGTGCTTTTAGGCACCACATCGAAGAGTTCTATTCTGCGCTGATTTTCTACAAAGGATGGGTCTTTTGGGGGACTCATTATTCATCATTCATTGATCCAACTAATATATGTCAAGTATCTACTATGTGTCAGGTACTATCCTACTTTCTAGGACTACACGTATAAGGCAGACCTTGTGTTTGCCCCTAAGTTGCTTATAATCCTTCTAAAGGAGATAGATTTTTAAATGAGGATCTCACGTGAACAGTTGAGTGGGGTGGGGAGGGGGAGTGTTATCATGTAGGGATTATAGAGTGATCTGATATACTTAGAGCAGGAATATCAAGTAGTTTAGGCAGACTCAGCAAGCTGTGACATGAAGTATAACAATGTTGTTGTTGTTGCTATGTTCTATCAACTCGATTCCAACTCCTACTGACCCCACGTGACAGAGTAGAACAGCCCCATAGGGTTTCCAAGGCTGTAATCTTTACGAGAGCAGATAGCCAGCTCTTTCTCCCCAAAAGCCACTAAGTGGGTTTGAACTGACACCTTTTTCCTTAGTAGCCAACACTTAACAATTGCACCACCATGGCTCCTCTAACAGTGAGCATTCACACAATCTTAGTCTGTAGCAGTCACTGTTGTTAAAGGTGGCATCCTCTCAACAACCCTATGAGAAGGATAAAAAAAAAAAAAAAGAGTTCTCTTAATCTGACAGGTGATGGAAGTGAGGCATAGAGAGGTTAAATGCCTCATCCAAGGTCATATGGCAGGTATATGGAGACACTGGGACTCAAGCCAAGGAGTTTGGCTGGGGCCTGCTGTCTTCACCATCATGGTTCACCACGGAGAAGAAGGGAGGGGAGAGAACATCTTCCATCCGAAGGGAACAGCCTATATGAAGCCTCAGCTGCAAAGGAGGCCTGAGAGGGCTTCAGAGTGCACATGTGTTTCTAGGACTGGAGCAAAGTGGTTCAAACAGTGTCAGAGGAGTGGCTTGGGGAACAACAGCCCTTATACTGTTATCATTCCCTGGACTCTCAAGTCACCCCAGTGGATATTAACCTGTTTAAGGGCAGGGGAAAGGTTCAATTCATTCTTTCTATATTATTTCCCTTAAAATAACTTCCTAACCCCTGCCAGAAGAGTTGCCACATTTTTCTTGTTGCCGTGTATGGATTCACAATGGGCCCTTGGAACTGAGATATGTCGACAATGATGTCACACAAGAGTTACGGGAAGCCATGGTGTTCACTCAGATCCCAACGGCTCTTTGGAGAGGTTGTTGATCTGAGGTCTTCTGTGGGAGAGCGACTTAAGCTACCAGTTGCCAGAGAGTGTTTCCTAAGTCAGAGTCGTCCAGCTAGTGAGAGTTTGGGATATCTTCTCTAACTGGGAGGAGGGAGAAACCTCCTTCAGAAAACCACCCTTTTTGGCTCATCTTCACCCAGGGATGGAGCAGCGGAATGCAACAAAGAGGCCTTTCTCTAAGAATTGAGGTGGGAGGAAAATTCTTCCCAATCAATTAGAGCTGGCAGTGAGGGGTTGTATTTCCCTGAAAAAGAAGGCCACAAGGAGAGAAGATGAAGCCTTTGATGTGGGATGACCGGGCTCACTAAGGTTTTTGTTGGGAAAGTACTTCCTGCCATTTAGTAGACGATTAAGCAAAGTAGGTAATGTGAAGGAATAAATGCGTTAATCATAAAATTCTACTGTAACCTGAGGGTTTTTCAGAGTAGGGAGGAGAAGACACTCAATATTTTAGGCATATGCTTCTATCTCTGGGATTGAAGGAGGCAAGTGGTCACCTAGGGCAGTGGGTGAAGGACCAGGAAGAAGGGTGGTTATGGAGACTTGTACTTATTTTTAATATGTTCTAATGAGATCGAATTGATAAGTCATGTGATGAACTAAAAGAAATAAAGGTATTTGAGGAGTTTTGGGAGTGGGTGGTGTGAGAGAACACGGTACCCCACGCTGACCCAGAGTTGCCGGTCACTGTGAGCCCCAACAGTTCCCAGCCTGGACTCAGGCAGCAGAAGGTCTGGGCATGACTTGCTGCCTGAGCTCCAGGGACTTGCCCTTTTCCTCCAAGTTCTAAAGTTCTATTTAGACTTGAAGTTTTAAAATTTTACCACACTGAACCTGAGCTTATGCTGTAAATCCTGGTGGCACACCCTGATACTATAACCTCTTCCACCACGCACCCCTTTTTCTTCTCTGCTTTTCTCCTGTATTGCCCCACAGTGGCTGAGCCCTGCTTTCTGCTCCCTCCTTGGTCTCTGTATCTCTCTAACATACTCCTGGGAGGTCCCTCCTCTCTATCCTGTATCTCACCTTGGAGTTTTCTGTCCATCCAACTCACACAACCTACCTCCAGCTCTTTCTTCTCTCTGATCTCTCCAGTCCTTCCCTCAGATACAGAAAAACCTACAGACCTTTAGGCTGACATGGACAACCCACCCAGACACACCCAGGTGAGGTAGTTGTATTTGACCACTGACGTCTGTGGAATCAAGACTCTCAGATACATACAGTCATCTGTTTTCTGCCTGAGGACCTTGAAAGAGTTCATCTAAGATGGACCTGTAGAGGGGACTTCTGTTTACAGAAAGATAAGTTTAACCCTCTGTTGCTTGTTTAGGAAGGGTACAAGGAAGAGGTATACCTGTAAGGTTTTTAACAAAGTATACAAATTTTTCTTTCTCTTTAGGTACGGCGCCTCTATAAAAGTCCTCCCTTCAAAGAGAGTTAAAAGAGATGAGCATTTCTCCTGTTTGAATGTTTACTTGTTAAATATGGTAAGAAAATCACCGGCGTAGAAGAAATCTTTAGGAGAAGTTTCAGACTGTTAAAAAGGTTCAGGGAAATGAGGACATTTACATGTTCCAAAGGAGGAAATTCACTTGGCATTCAACATATCAATGCCACGAAAAAATTAACTTGAAGATTCTTTGTTTACAAATATGAAACCCCACAATACTATTTTCAAAGGGCGTGAACTTTTGTTACAAGGCACTACTATCACTAGAATGGGACCTTTGGTGACACAAACCGTTTGCTCTCTACAGATAAATGAAGGGTTAGTGGTTCCAACTCACACAGGTGCGTCCTGAAAGAGAGGCCTTGCTTCTGCTTTCATAATGATTACAGCCAAGAATACTCTATGGAGTGCAGCTTTACTCTGTAACACATGGTATAGCCATGAGTCAGAATCCACTGCTTGGAAATGGCTATTATCATTGGTACCATTTTGCAGAGATTTTATTGCTCACAGCAATGCCCCCAAAAATATGGTAGCTTTGGTGGAAAGAGAGAAGGGACGAGGTCTGCAGAGGTGGAGGATGCTGGTGATGGAGAGGCCTCCAGGGATTCCTGAGACCAGAGCCTTGGGCTCCTATATGAAGATCAGGGCCATGAGAGCTCATATAAATTAACTATTCTCAGAGGTCTCTATCCAAAAGGAAAATGCCCAAGAATCCACAACATCTCAAGCAAAAAACCCAAGCTCTAGGGCCAGAAAGACTCCACTACCATCAGAGAGGCCTTTTCCCTCAGCTTCCACTGAGCAGATATCTCATTCATCCAGCTAAGGGGCTACCCCAGAGAAGCGATGGGTAAGGTGTGTATATTTCACCCAGGTGCACACGGTCAAGGGGGTGGCTGTGTCCTGGCAGACCAAAACCTCCTTTGCCCCCGTGGAACAGATGCCCCAAGTCTTTGAGGCCGAGCTCTCTGAGTAGAGCACCGTCGCTGTGCCCCCAGTCTGGCCAACACTGAGTCCCTGGTAAGCACCCTGGGGCCTTGGAAGGAGGGGCCCCAGGCCCGCACCACTGAGCCCAGCGTCTGAGGAGAGGAGCATGGGGAAAGCCTCCACGCAGTCACCCTGGAGTGGCTAGTGACCCATGAGCGCAGCTTCCACTGCTTGGCCTGCTGCCTTGTGTTCAAGTCCCAGGAGGCCCTGGTGGCTCACATGGAGCATGGAATGAGCCAGGGCTTCAGCAACCAGGTCCTCTGTGAAGAGCTGCTGGAAAAGGAACTGCCACCCTCACCCCCATGCAAGCCCAGAGGCTGCCACCAGCTGGCCAAGGCCACTTGATGGCCTCCAAGAAGAGGGAGGTGTGGGAGAGGAGTGCCGTCTGCAGGAGCTGGAGGGGCAGCTGGAGAAGCAGAGAGAGCAGCTGAGGAGGTTGAGGCACCAGCTGGTGAGGTTGCAGAGGCAGGAGGCCAGGCTACAGAGGGTGGGGGCACAGCACTGAAGCCAGAGGAGGAAGAGCCTGAAGACCTGCTAGCAACTTGGGACTGGGAGGAGCAGGGCATTTGTGATGGGAAATGTGGGTCGTCTCATCAGCTGCTACCCAAAAGATATGTGGCCCACGGAAGAAAGGCCTGGCAATCTACTTCTGTACTATCACAGTCATTGAAAACTCTGTGCAGTGCAGTTCTACTCTGAAACACCTGGGTTCACCATGCATTGAAATCAACAAGACAGTAGGTTTTTGTTCTGTTAAGGCCTCTGTTCAGGCTCCTTTAACCCACCTGCCTGTAAGAACCTCTCCTCCCAGCCTGTGCCCCAATCCAACTACTCCAAGTGCATGGAGAGCTGCAATCCTAGGGGGACCTGGAAAGAAGGAGCCCCAGAACACCTGACTGCAGACACCAGGTCTGCTCTGAGGTTCCCCTAGCCTAGGAGAGGAGAGGACAGGCCTGATCCGGATGGTGAGGTCTCAGAACTCTGAGAATGAGCACAGCATAAGGAGGGGGGGAGAAATGGGATTTCAGTGGGACTTGGGAGGCTGAGGGGGACTCTGCAAAGACAGCTCCAACGGAAGTGTGCTGGTGAACGGGGTGTCACTGAGTTCTTTGCATAGAAGGAACCAGAGAGAGAGTAGGCTGGGGCGAGACCTGCCTGTAGGTGAGCAGTGGGCGTAAGGCCCTACCCAAGGACTCTGGGTCACTTCTCATCATCCTCCAAGCATAGAAAGGAGGAGGTCCTGGTTGGGCAAAGAGGAGGAGGTGGTGAAATAAAGAGCTCACCGCATTCAAGTCTACTGCCCTCACTGGGGGAATTTGGGTTTATTGCTGTGATTTAGTGTTGCCTCTTTGGAGGAAACCCTCATGGCGTATTGGTTAAGTGCCACGGCTGCTAACCAAAGCGTCGGCAGTTCGAATCCACCAGGTGCTCATTGGAAACTCTATGGGGCAGTTCTACTCTGTCCTGTAGGGTCACTATGAGTCGGAATTGACTTGGCGGCACTGGGTACTGGGCCTCTTTGGACTGGAGTGGGAGATGGTTTAGAAAAACTCTCCTGGGTGTCCCTTTTCTGCATAACAGTAGATCTAGTAGTGTCTGCGTAACTCATGCAAAGGATGAGTTCCTAGGATGTAAGGAAACTTTTTTTTTCTTTTAAAAAACCTTTTTCTGTTTGATTTTGCACATATCAATGACACTAGCTTGTTCTTTCTTTTTTTCTGTGGTATAATTTGGCCAATCCTGGGGTCAGAGAACGGGAAGAAAAAGACTGGACTGGAAGTATAGGAACAAAGGCAGACGAGGCCTCTTAACCCTGGGAGAACACAGATGGTTAGAGGTGAGGCCAGCAAGGGGCAGATTCAGGCCCAGACTGTATAATGAGCAGAAAAGCCCAAGTCTTAGACACATCATCATGTCCCACGCCCTGGAAGATGCCAGGGGCATGTTGACCCTCCTGGGAGATAAGACCCCAAATGGCACAGGGAAGCCTTCAGGAGCAAGGAAGGGAGGGCAGGGCCTCCAGGATGGGCATCTCCATCCACAGGCTGCCCTGTGTATATTTCTCAGTGACAGTAACAGCTCCTGCGAGGGACGGGGTCAGAGGCAGACAGAAGCGAGAGCTTTGAAAAATTTGAGACAGGGTTAATTCTGCCAGTACCAGAGGATGAAAAACGAAAGCCTGTGGTTCTCAGGGGTACAGACCTGCCAGGGGCCTGATGTATACAGGGTGGGCAGAGGTGTCTGGAGAGGTCCACCTGTCTAAAGACTTATGGCCATAGTCTTCATTATCCTAAAAGCAGCAATTTCCCAGTTAATTTCCTCTACGTTTAAACCAAAGCCAAACCCATTGCCATTGAGTCCTGATAAAAGGCCTGGAGTGCGCAAGGGTAGGTTTTCCAGTAGAGCGATGAGGGGAGGAAGATGGTAATACCATACCAGACAAGGAGACTCTTCTTTGTGCCTTGTGTTACCTACTCAATTGCACATGGTGTTCAGCCCTCATCTTTGCGTGTACACGTGTACATGCATTAAGAGTTACTATATTGACCTCGCAGAATTCTTTTTGGTCCTTTCTAGGGATAGAGATCAGAAGAGGTCACTGGCTTCATATACCAAACATGAAATCTGCAGTCTGACTTTTGTACAGTCTGTGTTTGTGTTCTCTATCCAGGGATTAAAATCTCTGATCTGACATTAAAGATTGGTTTTTTTTCCTGCAAGAAAAAGAGGAAGAACCTCAACAAGATGGATTAACACAATGGCTGCAACAATGGGATCAAACAGCAACAATTGTGAGGATGGCGCAGGATGGGGTAGTATTTCCTACTGTTGTACATAAGGTCATTATGAGTCGGAACCAACTTGATGGCACCTAACAGCAACAACAACATAAAAAAATAGTTTTAAAAACATACATGTCATATTTTACGACTTGCACATATCTTATAATCTTATTATGACATACGTAACAGTATAAATTTGTAAAGAAGTTATAATACAAGCCATCCCTACATGTGTGTGATGCTCCTGCTCCCCCAAGGTGTCCAGTGTTCAAAGACACATGTGTGTTCTTCCTTACATTTCTCTTTTCTGGGACACATGTTACAGTCGTACATATCCATGTAGATCTATTTGCATGTTTGCTGTTACAGAACCTTCAACACAGTCTACCCACATTGCTCCTTGCCCCTTTTTTCACTTGACATTTGATCATGGCTCCCCTGTAAGTCAGTAGATATGGAACTAATGCTGCTTAGTTCTTCTAATTTTTTAACTCGTATTTATACATAAAGAATGTAAATAAATGGGAACAATGACAATGTGCAACCTATACACTTCCATATAACTCTACAGAAATGAAAACACATAGCAGCTATGATCTTTAAAAAAAACCCACTGCCAATGAGTCAATTAAGCATAGTTTTTTCAGTATGTTCTAGCTCCCCACCCCTTGTCCCTTCCCATAACTGAATCTAAGATAGTTCATATCAACAATCAGGTAAGTGTTCTATCTTATTATTCTTGCTTAAACTATCATACTCACACATGCAAATAACCACATCTACTCATTTATGGATATATATATGCTTGGATTCAAATACATTTGGTTATTTGTTATTGTTTTACCCATATGGGCTCACTTTATATATATACTTCTCTCTGTCTTGGTTTTTTTTCTTCAATGATACTTCACAGTGATTTCACTTACTAATCTTCTATAGCTCTGTTTCATTCTAATGACTACCATATATTATTATATGATATGGTTATTATATTATTATTGTAATATTACTGGAATATTTGAATATTATGCATTAAAATTTTATTATAATATCACATCCTTAATGGGCAATAATTTTATTTTTCCTTTTTTGTCTTTAACAATAACCATCCTTTGCATATACTACATGGAGCCCTGGTGGCACAGTGGTTAAGAGCCCAGCTGCTAACCAAAAGGTTGGCAGTTCGAATCCACCAGCTGCTCCCTGAAAACTGTATGAGGCAGTTCTACTGTGTCCTGCAGGGTTACTATGTACTACAAGATTTGTATCTGTGGGGTAGATTCTAATGAGTGAGATTTCCAGTTCAAAGAATGTTTTAAAAAGTATAGAGCCATGTCTATGTCTTTCCCCTAAAAGTCTGTAGTAACGCACCTGTCTTTGTCATCTAGTGCTGCTATAACAAAAGTACCACAAGTGGATAGCTTTAACAAAGAGAATTTATTCTCTCACTATCTAGTAGGCTACAAGCCCAAATTCAGGGTGGCTATCTATCTCTGTTAGCTCTGGAGAAAGGTCCTTGTCATCACTCTTTCCTTGGTCTGGGAGCTTCTCAGTGCGGGAATCTCAGGTCAATTGCTTCCCTTTCCTTTTATCTCTTGTAAGGTAAAAGGTGGTGCAGGCCACACGCCGGGGAAACTCCGTTTACACTGGATCATAGTAAGGGTGTTAAAATCCCACCCTAATCCTCTTTAATGTAAAATTACAATCAAAAGTGGAGGACAATTACACAATACTGGGAATCATGGCCCAGACAAATTGATATATACCTTTTGGAGGGGACATAATTCCATCCATGACAGCACCTTTCCAGCCATGTCTGAGGGCATCCTTCTCCCCACAGCCCAGCCAGCCATAAGTGGTGTTGATTTTTCAATTGTGCCGGTTTCACTGGGATTTTGACTGACATTTTCTTAACTATCAGTGTTTTTGAAACTTTGATTATTTTTATTGGGGATTTGGATATTTTCTGAATGGTCGGTAATTGCTCATTACCGACAGTTCTGATGAGGGTCACAATACATAGATGCTGAAAAAGTGGGAGAAAAATGAAGAACAGAGCTCAGATTATTAAAAAGTCCAGACTTACCGGACCAGTTGAGACTATATATATACTTATAATACAAACCATCCCTGAGATACTCTTTAAACCTTGTACTGAAACTATTCCCTGAGTTCATCTTTTAGCGAAATAGCAGACTGGCACACAAAATAAAGGGTATTATCCATCAGTATGGCACTCCATTAAAAAACCATTATGTGCAGCCAAAATGTCAACCATTACTCTAAAGCAAAGATGAGATGATAAGGGGGCAGGGAAACTAGAGTACTGGAAATGGAACAACCAGAACACAATTAAAGACACTGTTGACACGCTGTGAAAGATCTGAATGATTTTTGTAGAAATTGTCAGATGGGAACCTAATTTGCTGCGTAAAGTTTCACCAAAAACATAATAAAATATTATTTAAAAAAATCATTGCTCATTTTCCAAGTGCCAAATTTTTGTGTCTCCTTCATCTAAAGTAGGAATAGTTATTAGTCCTTTGTCATCTACGTTTCAAATTTTTAAATCTTTTTGCTTGTTTATCTCTTCTTTTTTCTTTCTTTTTTTTTTTTTTTTGCAAGCTATTTTCCTCTCTTCAATAATCGAAATGTTTTATGCTCAATTACATCTACCTTTTCTCTTATAATTTCTGGATTTCCTATATAAGTTAAGAAAATCTTACATGTAACTTCCTAATTTTCTGTTAAGATTGTTGTTGATTTATACATTAAATTTGTAAATCAATGCAGTATTTTGGCACACTTTTCTATAAGGACAATCAGTTGAGTCAGCACCATTTATTATGAATTTTCTATTTTGTTCCACTGGTGTATTTCTCAGTTTCTAGTATAAACCCTGGTGGCGCAGTGGTTAAGAGCTATGGCTGCTAACCAAAAGGTTGGCAGTTCAAGTCCACCAGGCGCTCCTTGGAAACTATGGGGCAGTTCTACCCTGTCGTATAGGGTCACTATGAGTCAGAATCGACTCGACAGCATGGGTTTGGTTTTTTGGTTTAGTATAATGTATTAATTTGTTCTATTATTCAATGAAAGAAGGCTGCACTTACTATCCTTTTTCATATTTCAATTGTCTGTTCTTTGGTATAAGGAGCCCTGGCGGTGCAATGGTTAAGCACTTGGCTGCTAACCGAGAGGTTGGCGGGTCGAACGCACCCAGCAGCTCTACAGGAGAAAGACCTGGGAATCTGCTTCTGGAAAAATTACAGCCCCCTTCCTTCCCCCTCAGAAAAAACCCTAAGTGGCAGTTCTACTCTGTATTCAGTTCAACAGACAACTATTTTGGTATTCCAATGGGAATCACATTATATATATATCTTAGTTTTGAAACACTTGACTTGTTTTACAAGTCTTCACGTTTGGGAGAACAGGCATATTTTTTTGCGTTCATTCGGGTTTTGTTTTATTTACTTCAGTAGATTATTTTCTTCATATAGGTTCCTTACCGTTTCTATCAAAACATTTCCCTAAGTATCTTATTGTTTTTGACACTATTTGGTACAATCAAATAGCAGAGAAAAAAGAATGGTCTATCCTTCCCATTTCCATTTTTTCGCGTGCTTATTTCTGGTCAGAAATATAGAACTGATTTTGGTATATTTGTCCTATATCCTGCCACTTTATCAGCAATTTTATATTCGTCCTCTAGGTTTGCAATTATATCAGCATTAAAAAAGTTTTAAAATCTTTTAATAGTTACCCTCGTTATTTAAAATTTCTGGCTTTCACCGTCAAAACTATATTCTGGGATAGAAGTAATTATAGCTATCTTTGTTTAGTTGCAAATTTTATCAAAATGAATGGACTGTTTTGTAGTCTATCCCACATCTGTTAAGTTTTGGGATAATTCGTTGCGCACCAGTAGATAACAAACACATTGACCTTGCCGACCATGATTGCATTTAGCTTCGTGGGCAAGTTGGGGAGAGTTTCATCTTCATCTATTCTTTGATGGATCCTGTCTAAGGCCAAAATTAACTGTTCTTTGCATGTTTCATGAAATCTGCTGAGAGCCAGCCAGGCCTGTAATTTTCTTTGCAGGAAGATTTTTAACTCTAATCCATTTTCGACTCAACGGCAAGTAGCGACAACAACAATCCATTTTGCTTCATGGAATCTTCTGGCAATAATTTATTAGAGAAGTTTCCAATGTGTGCTCTAGGCTGCTGGAAAGCCATCTTTAAAGATTATGTGGATATTCACTCTTTTCAGCCTTATCCAAACCCATTAATCAATCCCAGATTCTCCCCATTTCCACAAAGGTCCTTTCCTGCATCCACTCCTGGTACCAGTTCCCTCCTCTCAGACTTTGTATTTTCTGAAAAGAAATGAACAGTGTGCCACCCAAGCAGTGTCGTGCCCACAGGCTCCTGAGTCCAAAATAGGGAGGATACTGTCTTCAAATATTCTTTTATTTTCTATTTTTGTCTTTACTTAATTTCTTTTTCATACCGTATCGTAATTGTTTTAAAGTTGTGTTTTTATGTCTGGGTCTGAAACCCAGCTGAGATTCCCTTTGTGTGTGGTATGTTGTGGTGTCCAGTTGCATGTGGGCATCAAAAGGACACCTTTTTCAGGAGGGTGGGGATGGGAAGGGTGCTGACACATTGCGGGGATTGCAACCAATGTCGGGGAAAATTTTTGTATGAATTGCTGAATGGCAAACTAATTTACTATGTAAATTTTCACCTAAAGCACAAAAATGTTATACGCACACACACTCACACACACACACGCACGCACAGTGTGAAACTAAAAGGCAGGGAGAGGCAGTTGGGGCGGTTGGGCCAACCACAGTGGGTGCTGCGCGCGGGGAGAGGAGCACTCCAGGGCGTCACGGAGTCCTGCGCCCAGCAGGGCTGGCAGAGGACCTGAGCCTGGGTCCGGTGCCTCTGGCGAAGGGCCAGCTCCCCTCATACATGCCTGCCAGCCAGGCTCCAGCCCCTGCCCTCATCCCTCTGAGTCTCCCCCACCAGTCTCCTCATTGCTACCACTAAAATTTAGGGGGAGGCCAATGCCACGGAGGGGGTGGCCCAGAACCTGGACTTCAGGAGCTCCACGTGCACCGCCGGACCCGCAGCACTTCCGCTGCGAATCGGTCAGCTGTGGGGTATCCCTAGGACGCTGGGCACGGGTGAGTGAGTTGTGATCACACATGGGCTTCTAAATCCGTCCATGGGAAACCCCGGGGGGTGCACTTCCAGGAGGAAAAGGCCAGGCAAAAGAGGCCACCCTGTCAGGTGGACCCTCTCTCCAGTCAGGACTCACCGCCTGCACCGCACTGGGAAGAGTCCTCCCAAGGGTTCACCCCTAGATTGAAGGCCACGATCAGACTTTGGGGATCCCCAGGCTCCCAGAGCTGCAGCACCGCACGGGGAGGGTGAAGTGGTGCTTACAGGCCAAGCCCTGGCAGCAGTTCCTCTTGCATGTGACCCCTTTGTCAGCCTGAATTTCTTGCACTGTTTTTCCACCAGCCTGGCATTCCGCAACAGAAGCTGCAGGGAGAGTTGCTTCATGAAGCTGCTTTGCACTGAGGTCCTGAGCCTGTGCACTCCCAGGACGAGGTCCCATGATTTTAGTTGGATGGTTTCTTTCCAATGACATGTTTTCCTAGATTTTCTTCTCAGCCCTATCTAGTTCTTTCTTCTTTTCCTCCCACCTCCATTTTGTTGGCTCCTATGACATCTATCAGTTCTTTTGCCCCCACCCTCCCATGACTCTGCCACTGTAGACCCCACCCTGGAAGACCCCCATGGAAGGTGCTAGAGAGTGGTTCATGGGCCCCTAGCTGCTCAGCAATTTGGGGAGGGGGTATCTAGGGATCTACACTTCTAAGAAGCTCTTCAGGTAATTCTGGTCCTGATGCAATGGAAGGCTTTATTTTAGAGGTCAGCTGTGAGCAGGCCCCTACTGAGAATGGCTGTGGCAGGTTTCCCACACACCCCTCTGCTTTGCTCAGTCTAGGGGGAGACAGAAGAAGATTGCAGAGCTAAGCTGCAAGGATTTCCTGCAGCAAAGCCTGCCCTGGTGTGGGCTGGGGAATTTGTTTCCCCAATTCTCATCACTAGTGGTGAGCAGACCGTTCTCTGCTCAGACTAAAGAAGAGTTAACAAAATGAGCTTGAAACAATAAATGCCTGCTTGGAGCCCTAGTTGCTAAAAAAAAAAGGGGGGGGAGTGAAACAAGAATCCAAAGGACGTGAAATGAGCCTCCTCTTTTGACACCCTCCCTGGTCCCTAACTTTCTCATCTTCCACCTCCCAAGACTGTACAAACTGAGTTCAGATCCTGGAATAAAGATCCCCAGGAATATTGCTGCTTTCGTCACCCCGTGAGGGTTTCCCGAGTGCTGGCTGGAATAAGGTCTGAGAATCCTCCAGGGGCTGCCCAGGCCTGTGTACTAGACATTCAACACACCGAGATTCAGAACCACTTCAGTTTTCCAACACTCGGGCTTGACCCCAGGGACCTGACCCTGAGGAAGCTGAGATTTTCTGAAGTCAATACTCCCACCCACTCCTCAGGTTCTCCCCATCTGAGCCTCGGGATCAGTCAGGCCTCATGTCCTCTCAGCAGTGTTTCTGCTAAAGGACAACAGAGGGTACTGTAAGGAGCACTGGTGGCACAGTGGTTAAAGTGCTCAGCGGCTAGCCAAAAGTTTGGTGGTTCAAACCTGCCAGCCACTCCACGGGAGAAGAGGTGGCAGTCTGCTTTTGTGAAGATTTACAGCCTTGGAAACCCTGTGGGGCAGTTCTACTGTGTCGTATAGGGTCTCTATGAGTTGGAATTGACTTAATTGCAGTAGGCTTGGGTTTTTAAGGGCACTGTGGGTTTGTGCTCTATACCTTGAGCACCTGCCCCCTCTGAAAGGTGCAAGGAGCTACTGAAAGGACACCATCATAACTGGCAGAAGCCACAGCCCATGGTGCTGAGGGAAAGCTGGGAGGGAGAGAGAGGTGGGTGAGTTAGAAAGGCCCGGTCTGTAGGCAGCCAGGGGCCAGGGTGACCTGAAGCCAGAAAGCTGACTGAAGACAAAAAGCTTCAAACCTGCCCCTCCTGAGTCTGTTTCTTCTTTCAAAGCCTTTTCAAAGTCTTTCGCTGCTCTTATTGGCTAGGCCTGAAAGGCCTTTGCTTTAACATGAAGGAGCCTCCAAAGCCTCTTGGGGCAAAGGATGGCCCAGGAGGCCCTGCCCACCACACTCCGTCCTTCCCGCAAGTCCGAGGGCCAGTAGTTTCAGCCTTCCAGCTCCTCCACCAATCTAATGACTTGAAACAGGATTTCACTGAAGCTGAAACATAACATAGACTGGAAATACTCCTGGGTTCTCTTCTCACAGCAGCTGATCGCCTGGTTCCTAGTTTTATTAGAAAAGTTAGATACGGGACGAGAAGAGGAGATTGTGGAATGCCTGACATCTTAGCGCCAGTTTTTTTTTTTTCTTGAGGAGAAAAGAAGGCGGCATTTACTGTGTCCTTTTTTTTTCCTTGAGTCTCACAAAATTCTCACAAAGACCCTCTCAGTTAAGGACTGTTGGGAAGTGCCTTGCTTTTCTTTTAAACTTTGTCCTGAGGTGCTTTGATTATGGAGCATATATGAAGAATTTTCCCCTCAGGGAAGCATTCTAATTCTTACCTAGACTGTAAGCAGAATGAGGACATATTAAGTGCTAAGCTTGGTACATAAGGGAGTGGGGACCCCTCAAAGCAGGCCTGTGGAGAGGTTCATTCACGATTCCCTGGGAGGCACACCTGTTGCTCCAGACGTCTTTGAAATGCCTCCGTGGGGAAGGCCTTCAGGGCTGGTTCCTGGCCACGTGGGAATTCAGTCCCGTTTTTCTGTTAACACTGCTCATTTGGGGTCCAAAATAATATTGCCCAATGTCTCATTTCCAAGGCCTCTGCTGTGAGTGTGACTAAGACAATATGGGAATTCTTAGAAGAAAATCCTGCAAGAAAGGCACTTTTTAAATTCAGTATTTTTCAAACCAATGAAGTCTTCATTCTTACTGAAAAAGGAGGGAAAAAAATGCCACAAACTCGGGGGCGGGGGCGGGCGGGGATATTTGCAATGAACATAACTACGTAAGGATAGGCATTCAGAATATGTTAAGATCTCTCTCAGTGAATAGAGAAAAAGCAAAAACCCAATGGAGAAGAGTCACTAGAAGGCAGATTATAGCAGAGGCACCTAAAATGGCCTATAAACCCGAGCTCCTCAGAAGTAATCAGGGATCATCACAGAGACCACACAGAATAGTCCTTCCCACACAGGAAGCCGTCCAGGGCCAGGCCCCTGAATGAACGTGTTATGAAGCTCTCACTGAGAAAAGAGGATCAGTCTATACCACCACTGGGGCCCACTCGGCATCCTGCATGCCTTTGACCAGAATACCTAGGTTCTGCTTCTGGTTAAATAAAAAAAACAGGTGACCTTATAGGGTGGGGTTTATTTCCCTTAGCCCAGCTTCTCAAAACGGGTGTCTGCTGCCCAAGAGGAGAAAATCAGAGGGAAAACCCATGCAGTGCACAGATGGGCAGATGACCTGTCTGTTTCCCTGGGGCCAGCCCTGAAATCCTATAGCCTATTTCAAGGTGGCACAGCATAGCCATATTGAGAGGGAAATCTCCATGGTTCCCTGAGATGAGCTCACAGCTCTGCCCATGTCCTGGCCCATTCCAGCACCACCTCTGGCCCCCAGAATCTAGGATTTAGATGTGATAATTAGCTCACCATTTAAAATTCATTGCTCAAAATCCATTTCCTTATTAAGGGTTACCCTGACCACCCTTGTAAAATTGCAACCAGAAAATCTCTTCCCTCCCATTCACACTCACATGCTCCCTAGCCCTGCCCTATTTTATCACTAGCACTTATCACCTTTAACTGTCTTAGTCATCTAGTGCTGCTGTAACAGAAATACCACAAGCTGATGGCTTTAACAAAGGGAAATTTATTTTCTCATACCCTAGTAGGCTAAAAGTCCAAAATCAGAGCACCAGCTCCAGTGGAAGTCTTTCTCTCTCTGTCATCTCTGGAGGAAGGTCCTTGTTACCAATCTATCCCTGGACTAGGAGCTTCTCTGTGCAGGAACCCCAGCACTGCTTTCTTAGTGTTATGAGATCTCCAACTCTCTGCTTACTTCTCTTTCATTTTATCTCTTGAAAATAAAAGGTGGTGTAGGCCATACCCCGGAGAAACTCTCTTTACATTGGATCAGGGATGTGACCTTAGTAAGGGGGTTACAATCCCACCCTAATCCTCTTTAACATAAAATTACAATCACAAAATGAAGGGCCATCACACAATACTAGGAATTATGGCCTAACCAAGTTGAGACATATTTTGGGAAGACACATTTTGATCCATGACATTCCACCCTTTGCCCCCCAACCAAATGCATGTCCTTGCTACATGTAAGACGCATTTACTCCATCATATCACAGCAAAAGTCTTAAATCAACTCCTAGTCTAAAATCCAAACATTCCTCTTCATCTGTGAAATCTAGAATATAAGTTTTCTGTTTTCAAATGCAGTGGCAGGACAAGTGCAAGCTGTATATTTCCATTACAAATGGAGAAACTGGAAGAATAGAAGGGATAACAAGCACCAAGCAAGTTAACAGAACCCATTACATTAGCCCTAAAGGCTTTGCAAATAATCCTCTGTTCTCTGAGACCATTTACACAATGGCCCAGCCCTCTGAACTCTAGGTATTGGCCACACTCTCCGGATTCTGAGCAGAGGCCCCAGGGCCCTGGGCTTCAGCTCTGCCTTCCTGACCCACTGGGATGGCAACTCTGCTCCCTCGACTTTAGTCATACCATTCTCCTTGTCCATCTTAGTGGCTACTCAACCCTTAGAAACACCAGAAGCCATGGCTCCACTTCGAAATCCCAAAGGTCAAGGCTATACCTTTTGAGACTAAGGCAGCTCAACTTCCGGTGTTCCTTGTCTCTTTAAACTCTGCTTTTTGGCTTCTTGGCCTTCTGGCCTTATGCCCACATCTGTCCTATTGGGGCAAGTGTTCCAAAGCTCAGTAGCTCCCCAAATAAGTGCCTGGAGGCACCCCAGTCTGCTAGGAAGCCTCCAGCACACAGGCACTCAGCTCTCTCACTCCTTGGGTCGACTTCAGCACTGTCTGGCCCTGGTTTCCTGGGTGTGCTGCTCCTGGCTCCCTGCTGCTGCTAGTCCTCTGCTGCTGTTTCTCACCATCTGTACCTTCTCTGGTGTTACCAGTTCTCCTCACTTCCTTCTGAGTCTGTCCATTCACAGTTTCAAAACCACTTCCACATTTTAAGTGTCTGTTAGAGCAGCACCCCATTCTCTCAGTATCAAATTCTTTCTTAGTCATCTAGTGCTGCTACAACAGAAATACCACAAGAGGATGGCTTTAACAAAGAGAAATTTATTTTCTCACAGTCTAGTAGTCTGGTGGTCCAAATTCACAGTGTCAGCTCCAGGAGAAGGCTTTCTCTATCAGTTTTGGAGGAAGTCTTTGTCACCGTCACTAATTGTGCCCTATTTTATTACTAGCACTTATACATAATAAATATTTCCTAGTTTATTACATTTATTATCTATTGTCTCTCCACTGGACTATAAGCTTAGTGAGGACAGGAATTTTTGTGTGTTTTATGCATTGATATATCCCCCAATCATAGATAGAACACTTTCTAGTGTAGTATGTTTTAGGTAGTTCAATATTTGTGGAATGGGTGCATGAATCCAAAGAAAGACAGCTCGAACAGGGAAACTCTCTCCTGTCTCTTCTCCCAATAATGGAGGCACAACTGTCACATCTCTGGTGTCTCCAGGGCTTTCCATGCCTCTCATTTGCACCCAAAGCTGTAGACTGGGATTTCCTAACTACTCTTTATGCTGGAGACATGCACGTGAAACGCTCCATGTCCCCCTCCCACCACTGAGATTCAGGTTGACACCCCTCACCCAGGCCCAACCAACATCCCCTCTTTTTTGCTCTTTTGGGCACTCGCTGCATCTGATCTTCCGATGTCAGCAAGGGTCAGAGAGCCCCATGGAAAGAAAGAAAGGCCCCCCCATGTCAAATCTGTGCCCCAAAACAGACATCAAACCCATCAGAAAATCCCAAGCCCACAGATCTTCTCATCAAATTTGTCTCAGAGGTGTCTCCTATGGAAGAATTCAGAGCTGATCATAGGTCATGGAGCCTCACCAGGTCTAGAAGGAGGGAGTCACAAGTTGGGCCTGCATGTATTGAGGTCAACACTCACACCCGTGCTTATGATAGAAGTAGACTCGGCCACTTTTGACTTCATCAATCCCTATTACTCTCCTTTGTACCTTGGTGGGCTGAGCACAGTAAGGATCTTCTGGGAAGCCAGCCATGGCTCTGGCTACTGCTCTGATATCCCGGTTGGGTTTGGGAATGAAGGATGGTTGCTCTAGGTACCTTTGATCCCCACCTCTCTCAGAGGTATGGCCAGTTTAATTGAAGTAGATGTTTCCTCTTTATTCCCTGAATCTTCTCGTATCTGAATTCTTCATTTGGATATTCTAGGACCTCTCTCCTCAGACTGGGATCCAGGGACCAGCAGCACTGGTAGCACCTGGAACCTTGATGGAAATGTAGACTCTTGGGCCTCAACCCAGACCTCCTGACTCAGACTCATCATTTTAACACGATCCTTAGGTGATCTGGGTGCACAATGAAGTTTGGGAAGCACCATGACTGACCTGGATCTCAGAGAAATCAAATATAATGCATGTGAGTTTTGGGCCCATTACAAAAGGGATTGTCATCCCTGAGATCTGGTTTGGCCCCATCTTTCTGTCAGTAAGTGAGATCTCTTTGGTTCCTTCTCAGGAGATAAGCCTTCCCAGCTTCTAGTTGAGGTCTTAAAGAGAAGTACTTAGTACCAAAGGACATGAAAAATAAACTTGAAAGAAAAATGTGTTCATTTCCAGGAGAAAAACTCAGTGCAAAGTGTTGCATTTATACTTGGTATATTTTCAAACTCAGAGGAATTCACAGTTTAAATAATTCTCTTAAAACATTTTTTGTTAATTGACTGCTGAATTAATGTCTACCACGGGGACATGGAAACAACACTGATTTGCTCAACCTTGATAATGTGAATTTATCATATTATTTCAGGAAGAAAATGCATGTTTCTTCATGAACGTGTAATTTAAATAGGGAATCTGCAGAGTTTTATAACTGTTTAATGGTTTAAGCAAGGATAATGAGATAAACTTAACAGATTCTTAGTGTGAATTCCCTTGGATTCACTTGTCGGTAAAGACAGGCAGAGGAGAGTTAAAACATATAGAAACAGTATGCTTCAAAAGCATTGATGATATGTCTTTTCATTTCTGTAGAGTTGTATGTGACTGTTGATAGTGTGTACTGCCCTGGTGGCACAGTGGCTAAAAGCTCGCTTGCTAACCAAAAGATTTGTGGTTCAAATCCACCAGCTGCTCCTTAGAAATCCCATGGGCAGCTCTACTCTGTTCTATAGGGTTGCTATGAGTCGGAATCAACTTGCTGGCAGTGAGTTTGGGTTTTTTGTTTTTTTGGTATGTTCCCATTTATATATGAGTTAAAAGTTAGAAGAACCAAAAAGATAGTGTTACTGCCATGGCTACTGACTTACGGGAACCAAGATAAATTGTCAAGTGAAGAATGGTGCAGAGAAACATGTGGGTGGAGTGTGACCTAATCTCCAGAAAAGCAAACAAACCATAAAGCTACGTGTGTACCTGTGACTATGCATATGTGTTCCAGCAAGCAGGAATGTGTGAAGAGGTACACATGTGTCTTTGAACATGGACACCTTGGAGAAGCAGGTAAAATTTACACATGTGGGGATGACTCTTATTATAATTCTTATAAAAATCTGACTTGTTAAATGTGTTATAATAAGAATACAAGAGTTTTCAAAGTAAAAAAAATCATAGAAATATATATATGTATATATTTAAAACAGTTTTATTGGCTGTTATTTTATATAGGCAAAACACTGTCATCAATACTGGATTCAGAGACTTTCACCACTGGATGAAGAGCAAACTCAGAGACGGAACAAAAGTCTCAGCAAATTTCTTGCTTGTTCTTGGAGCTAATGACCTCTTCTGGTCTCTATACCTGGAAATGGCCAAAAAGAGTTCTGTCAGGATTAATGCAGTCACTGTTCAAACATCTACTGCATGTACATGTCTACGGGGTGAGGAAGAATGCTGGACACCATGTGTGATTCATTAAGTAACACGTGGACCATTAGACCGTTCTTTCTCTGATGTCCCACTACCACGTTCCTCCCCTTGTTGCTCTACTGGAAAACCCACGGTATACATTGTAGGCCTTTTTTCAGGACTCAACATAGAGGAAGTTAACTGGAAAGATACATCTTTTAAAGATAAAGAAGATTTTGTCCACAAGGTCTTTAGACAGGTGGACCTCCCAGGCAACCTCTGCATGGGATGGGAATGCAAGACCCCTCTCACTCAGTATCTCTGAGCATTTCAGTCTTTCTTTTTCATTATCAGGAGACTGCAGAATTTACCCACTTCAGAACCCTTGCTGCCATCAACCCCAACCATTCCCTTATAGGATCCCTCACTTCCACTCTGAGAAATAAAAGTAGGAGAGCCTGCAGGTGGAGGTGCCTGGCCTGGAGGCCCTATCTATTCTTCCTTACCCCTGAGGGCTTCCCTGTGCCAACTGGGGTTTCATTTCCCAGGGTGGACATACCTCTGGCACCTCCAGGGCTTCCCAGGCCCTGGAACTTGATATCGAGGATGGGACTTGGGCTTTTCTGGGCCTGTGGAGCCTGGGCCTCAAGCTGCCCCTTCCTACCCTCAACCTTTGGTTATCTGTACTCTGGCTGTCTTTACCAGGTTTAGGAGGCCTTGCCTTCTCTTTTGCTCCTTTCATCTCAGTCAGGCTTTTCTCTTCCAGTTCTCTGATCTCGGGGCAGTTCAGGCTAGACCACAGAAAAGAGAAAGACGAAACAAGTGTCATTGATTATGTGTGAAGACTGCTGGGAAAGGAATTGACTGTCATTGGTTTAGAGATTTATGCCCACTGCTCACCTGCAGGCAGGTTTCCCCACAGCCTACTGTCTCTCTGGTTCCTTCTGCCACAAAGAACGTGGTAATGTCCCCTTCACCGTCACACTTCCCTTAGAGCTGTCTTTACAGAGGCTCCCTCTCAGTCTCCCAAGTCCCACTGAAATCCCATTTGACTTTCCCTACTAATGCTGTGCTCATCCTCAAGGCCTCAAGAGCTCACCATCCAGATGAGGCCTGTTCTTTCCTCTCCAAGAGAGAGCCTCTGAGCAGACCTGGTGTCTATGGTCAGCTGTCCTGAGGCTTCTTCCATCCAGTTCCCCCTCCGGCTGGAGCTCTCCATGCAGTTAAGGGGATGGAGTGGGGTGGGGAGGAAGGCACATGTGAGGATTTTACAGGTGCAGTGGGTGAAAGGAGCCTGAAAGGACGTCTTTCCAGAAGGGCCCACATTTTGAGGCCATGCCTGTACCCTCTGTAGCCAGGTCTCCCACATCTGCAGCAGCACCAGTAGGTGCTGTAGTCTCTCCAGCCCCTGTCTCTGCTCCTCTAGATGCTCCTGGAGGTGCCCGGCTCTTCTTGCCAGGACTCCAGGATGCTGACCGAGGCTTAGGTATTGTGTAGACTGGAAGCAGAGCCGATGGGGCTGTCTTTGAGAACTTGGCCTCAAGACTGGGGGCATCTTGCCCACGGAGGCATGGGATGTTTTGGTCTGCTGGACCACGGCTACCCCCTTAACTGTACACACTTGGGTGAAATACACATACTTGACTCATTGCTTCTCTGGAGTAGCTTGATGAGTGAGATATCTGTTCAGAGGAAGCTGAGGAAGGCCTCTCTGATTCTTAAGGAGTCTTCCTGGACCTGAAGCTTACGTTTTTTGCTTCCGATATTCTGGCTTGAGTGGCACTTTCCTCTTGGGTTGAGACTTCTGATAATAAAGAGTTAACTTACATGAACCCTCTGGGCACTGGGTCCTCAACTCTGACCCAAGACCCTGGTTTCAGGTGTCCCTGGGAGCCTCTCCATCATCACTGTCCTCCACCTCTGCAGGACCTGTGGGTTCTTCCTTTTTCCCTGGGGACCTTCCATCTTTGGGGAACATCACTGTGGGAGACCAAGTCTCCTCTGGGAAATCTTTTGTGATATTAGCACTTCATAACAGAAGTCTATAGTCTTTCAAAGGACTATAATACACTGATAATTTCTATTGCAAAGAGAGGGTCTCCACATTAATTTTTTTGGCATTTGTTGCATGCCAAATGAAATTGTTCCTTTGGAACTTGAAAATGACCTCATTTGCCTGAACTTTCATAATCACACATGACTTCTCTGAGAGACATTTTCTATGAAAGTGATTTTCATAACAGATTTAGAGTGTAAACAGTGAAACAGGAGAAATTGTCATCACTTTTTAAACTCTTTTCAGCCTTCTTTTAAGGGAAGGGTATTTATAGGAGGAAGCATACTTAGAATAATTTGTATTTTATATATATATAAATCTTCTCCTTGTATCCTTAACCAACCCAGGGTAGAAGGTTAAAATTGCCCTTTTCTGAACAGAAGGCCCTTACCATGTTGCTATGAGAAGCACTCCTTCAGGGTGACACAGAAACAGATGTCCATTTCTGAGAGTTTTGATGCCACAAACCTCAGGTGGGCAACATACAAGAACCTCACCTGAGTGTGGCTGGGTGTGCTGTAATGTCAGCCTAACGGTCTGTGCACATTTCTGAATATGAAGGAAGGATTGGTGAGTTAACGAAGAAATGAATGGAAGCAGTTTGGGAGGGGAGTGAAAGCTCCAGGGACAGACAGAAGATGGGATGGGGGACTTGTCAAGAGGGTGTCAGAAAACCAGGAAGGAGCAGGAAGCACGGCCAGGGGAGGGCAGCATAGGCTAGGGGGCATCAGAGATAATGGTAGTGGGGAGAGCAACAAAACTGGCCTGTGATACAGTGGGAAATTAGTAATCCTAGATGAAGCTCAGGTTAAGTCAAGTAGGAATGTAAAAAATTCTATCCTGTAGCTATCTTTGCTGTGAGGGATTTAGGTCCTTGGGGAGAGATGGCGAGGAGACATAGGAGGAAAAGGCACGTTCCTGGGTCTAGGGAAAGAGTCTGAAAGACCTTCTTCTGCCCTAACAGGCTGGGGCTGCATGGTTCACAATGATGTGAGCCCTGTTCTTCTTCACACCACCCACTCCTAGAACCTCCTGAAAATTTTCTTAGTTCTCCACATAGTATGTTCATTCCATCTCATTAGAAAATATAATAATGCAATACACTTTTCCCTCACCACCCTTTCCTCAGTCCTACATTCTCTGTCCCAGTTGTACACTGGCTTCCTTCCTTTCCATCAGGTTTGAAGGCCAGAACAATTGAGTATTATTTCTGCACTTATTCCAGAAATTTCTCAGAATCCTAAGTTTGATCATTAATTTATTCCTGCATTTCCTATTGACATTACAAACTTTGGTTAATTATCTACTAAATGACAGGAAATGCTTTCTTAGGTCAATCCTCCTTATGACCCTATCTGTTCACCTCAAATCCTTCATCTTGTCCTGTCATAGCTCTGATTTCTCTGGAAATCAGATCCCCTAGTTCCCTAGCTCTCATCCATCTGGGAGATTTTTCCTCCCACCCTTATTTAGAGTCTTAGAGAAAGGCCTCTTCTTCGTTTATCACTGATTCATCCTGTCTGGGTGAAGACATCCCAAAATAACGGTATTCTGAAGGATCTCTATCCCTCCTCCCAGTTACTGATGATATCTGAATCTTTCATGACTTGGAGACTCTGATGTAGTCCTGAATTTCCTGGATTTGCTATCTAAAGACACTATCCTGCAGGAGACCTCAGATCGGCACCCTCTCCAAAGAGCAGTTGACATCTGAGCGAGCACCAAGACTTCCATAGCCCTTGTGTGACATCATTGTTGACACTGCTCGATTCTATGGGCCCAGTTTGAAGCGAAGCTGGGCAGCAAGAAAAATATGGCAACTGTTGAAGTAGGGGCTTGGGGGCTGGGAGGAGGGAGATTATATATTAAAAATAAATTAAAACTTCTCTCTGCACTCAAAGAGGTTACCATCCCTTGGGAGGGAGAGAGAGCATACAGGGAATGAAAATAGTGTGATAGGCAGTTGCTTCCACCAAATCCTCTCATTTAACTCAGTTTGAATCGTCTCTCCAGCCCTGGTCATACAACATCCACTCTACACCCTTTTCAGGTCTCCTTAGCCTCTGAGGCTTCACACAGGCTCTTCACTCTGACTAGAAGATGTTGTCCCCCTTCTCATCTCCTGGCCTACTCTCCCTGGTGAAGTATGTGGTGAAGAGAACTGACCCTGTTGGAACAGGTTAGGCTTATGGCCTCACCAAAAAGCCCTAAGACTCAGGACTTTTATGCAGCCAGAATAGGAGGTTTAGGAGTTGACTTGGGAAAGCCCATGACCTCTGCTTCTTCCAGACTCTATTTTTGTTTTGGATGCCATTTAGAAAAAGATCCTGGAAATGGGGAGATCTATTATGGAAGAAATTAGGAAAGTTGGGGAGGTGATGAGAGAGGTGCTGACTTCTCGGTAGAAAATAGAAATTTCAACACGAAGATGCTAGGGGCTCGTTTTGTGTGACTCCCAACTGTATAGGAGGGAGGACTGGTTGGAAAACAGAACAAAAGACGATCTGTGCCTGTTGACAAATGCACCAGTGGCTTCACTCTGTCTCCTCAGAATGTTCTCATCAAGCCATCCCTCACCTTGTACTGAAGCCTCTAGAGAATTCTTGGGGTTTCCTGCTTTCTGGGCCTTTGTCATCCCTTAACTATCCAACCATATTCCCAACTTGGCTCAGGCATCACTTCCTAGTTGAGATCTTCCCTGACCCTTTTCCTGGTAAATTTGTCCACTTCTTGCTCTGTACACCTTTGTATTCAAGATACCCTTTACCACCACATAAAACACAATTACATTTACTTGCCACAGATGATTTTAGGAAGGTCTACACATTCTCCCTCTCTCTGTGTCCATGCCTTCTGTGAGACTCTGGAGCGCCTTTCCTCAGCAGCAGGAGTCTTTCTGCACCCTCAGTTGAGGCTGACCTTACGGTTGCTTTGGCCATCAAGATAGTAGTGAACCAGATACAAGGTGAGAGTTGAAAGGACTTTGCATTCAGACTTGCCCTTTTGTTGCTCTTAAAGCCTGAGAACCCATGGGAACGGACCCAGGCCAGCCTGCTGGATGATGAGAGGCCATTGGAGAGAGGATCCAGCAGTTTCACTGAGTTGATTTTAGATGAAATGGCTCCTAGCTGACCTGGAAGCGAATTTTAGACACATGAGGAAGGCCTGCTGCGAGTCACTGTGCTTGGCCCAGATAGGAAGATCCCCAAATTGACAACCAGAATAACTCTGAGCTTAGTAAGTGGTTGTTCTTTTAAGTGCTACATTTTGGGGTCATTTGTTACACAGCAATACACAACTGATACAACGGTTAACTTGGCTCTTTCTCTGATCAGGCAATGAGGGACCTTCTCTGAGTTATCTTATCATCAAGAGTACATGGCATAGGGTCTGACATGTAGTCAGTATACAGTAAATCTTTGTTGACTTAGTGGATAAATGAATAATATGAATCATAAGTGTGAATCTGCATAAAATCCTGTGTGAAAAAAGCATGATATTTCTTTAAATAAACTGAATTCCAGCTCAGAGCAGCCTGCTTACAAAATTGGGGGGCGGGGGGGGGACAGGGTGGTGGATTTTCACCTTACTTATTTTTAGGTTTCCTCCTCATCCAGATATGCAATAATTCCTGGGGTCTAATGAAGGACCAAGGTTTGGAGACAGGCTTCAAAACACCCATTGCCCCAGCCTACGTGGGTGATTTCTCTAGAAGTATTGGCTCTGCTCCTTCCATTCCTAGCTGGAGCAGGAGAACCTTGGCAGGGCTGCGAACACCATGATGGGGTTTGTGTACCTATGTGCCTGCATTATCCTTTGAGGTGCTGCCGTCTACCCCAGGGCACTGTCAAGAAGCAGGGCCAACCCCTTTCCTATTTCTAGGCTCTGCTATCCAACTCTCACTCCTCCCCTGGGCTTCAGTTCACGCAGTGTGATTACTCCAGTGAGCTGAGGCTTTTACAACAGGCTCTTCAGGGTCTCAAAGTTTCAGAGGTTCAACCCTGTGAGTCCAACTACCTACTTGAAATAAGATAGGGAAGGAAGAAAAATATAGGAAAATTTTATTTTGAATTTAATGTTTCAATAAATTTTCTTGCCATGTGTTTTGAAAGCATCCTGCCTAAAATTTCCCCCTGTTCTCTTACAATTTGCAAGACAGTGAAAAGGGAATGTTTGATTGTGTCATAATCTGCAGAGGATGTCAAGCACACATGGGGTCCATTCCTCCCGATGCTCACACTAGAGCACCCCACCCACTCGGAAATTTCTGCAAGTATTTCGGAGTCCCTCACACGTCCACAATGAACAGCTTTCAAATTCTCCTAAGCAGGAATTATTACTGTCACAGCCTGTGACCCAATAAGCAAGGTTATGCATGGGTCCAGTTGTGCCTTCCCACTAATCTACAGTGCACCATTTCACCTGTCAACCACCACATCAAAGACGTAGTGAAACCCATGTGAAATTGCTCGCCGTACATTGTTGCTGTTGTGTTGTTGTTGTTAGGTGGGTCTAATCAGTTCCAGCTCATACTGACCTTATGGACCACAGATGGAAACACTGCCCAGTCCTGCCCATCCTCACAGTTGTCACCATGTTGGAGACCACTGTTGCAGTCACTGTGTTAATCCTTCTCATTGAGGAACTTCCTCTTTTTTGCTGAGCTTCTACTTTATCAAGCATGATGTCTTTCTCCAGGGGCTGGTTCCTCCTGATAACATGTCCAAAGTACGTGAGACAGAGCCTTACCATCCTCGCTTCTAAGGAGCACTGTGGTCATACTTCTTCCAAAACAGATTTGTTTCTACTTCTGGTAGAATTCAATATTTTTTTGCCAACACCATAATTCGAAGGTGTCAGTACTTCTTCGGCCTTCCTTATTTATTGTCCCAGCTTTTGCATGCATGTAAAAAAAAAAAAAAATGCATATAAGGCGATGGAAAATACCATGGCTTGGGTCAGGCCCACCTTAGACCTCAGAGTGTCATCTTTGCTTTTGAACACTTTAAAGAACTCTTTTGCAGCCAATCTGCCCAATACAATAAGACATTTGATTTTTTTGACAGCTGCTTTCCTGGGTGTTGATTGTGGATCCAAGCAAAATGAAATCCTCTACAACTTCAGTCTTCTCTCTGTTTATCATGATGCTGCTTATTGGTTCAGTTTTGATGATTTTTGTTTTCTCTATTTTCACCATACTTATTCAATCTGTACGCTGACCAAGTAACCTGAGAAGCCAGACTGTATAGAAGAATTTGGCATCAGGATTAGAGGAAGACTCATTAACAATCTGTGATATGCAGATGACAAGACGATGCTTACTGAAAGTGAAGAGGACTTGAAGCACTTAGTGATAAAGATCAAAAACCACAGCCTTCATTATAGACTACACCTCAACATAAAGAAAACAGAAATCCTCACAACCAGACCACTAAGAAACGTCATGATAAAAGGAGAAAATATTGAACTTGTCAAGGATTTCATTTTACTTGGAGAGACAATCAAAGCAGCACTCAAGAAATCAAATGACGTGTTACTTTAGGCAAATCTGCTGCAAAAGACTTCCTTAAAGTGTTAAAAAGCAAAGATGTCACTTTAAGGACTACGGAGTGCCTGATCCAAGCCATGGTGTTCTCAACTGCCTTATATGTGTGTGAAAGCTGGACAAGGAGTAAGGAAGACCAAAGAAGAGTTGGTGCCTTTGAATAATGGTTTTAGTGAAGAATATTTAATGTACCGTTGACTGCCAAAAGGAGAAAAAAATCTGTCTTGGAAGAAGTACAGCAAGAATATCCTACTGAGCAGTTACATCTCTCTTATAGGGTTGCTGTAAGTTGGAATCAACTCAATAACAATGGGTTTCATTTGGTTTAAGTGGCATTCAAGGCAAAAATGTTTTATATAAATATCACCAAATACATTTCCTAAATATAAATTGATAATTTATATTTAGGAAATGTATAAATTTTGTTGCATTTTTGATTTTATAAGAAAATAAAATTTATAACTCTTCAGGGTTATACTTTATCTATATTAATGGGGTGCCAATTATACTTTCTGAGCATTCTTTTTAGTTTATATGATTTTTCAGTTGAGTCTAATAGTGTTTCAGGATGATTATATTATACATAAATACCATTCGTTTTTGCTAGCTTTTCAAAGGTAAGATATTTTTGGTTCCAGTGTTGATATCCAGATCTATGATTTCCAAGAAAAATGTTGAGTATTGGATCCTTAATGTTTGATTCTAACATTGATGGAAAACATTAACAGTGTTTTATTTTCCATTTAAAATATGTATGCATTTTATCATATTACAGATTTTTTTCTGCCTCTTCTAGACTATTAAAAAAAATTAGTATGTTTGTATTTAGTGTTCTATGGGAATTTGTATTATTTTTTACCAAAAATGTTTCTCCTCCACTGATGTGATGTTGGGGTTTTTCTCTAATTTGGAGTATTCATTGACTTCTCTCTTTCTCTAACATCTTATATACAACACTTTCTGTTGGTTGTATCTTCAGAATAGATTCCATATCTGCCCACTTCTAAATTACTCCCTTGCCAACACCCTG